>NC_074689.1:19247345-19408384 GCF_029448725.1 Salvelinus fontinalis | reverse complement strand
CATTTAGATTTTTTTTGTCACTGCCATACACACAATACTCCATAATGTCAAAGTAGAATTATGTTTTTCTAAATGTTTACAAATGAATTAAGATAGAAAAGCGAAATTGTCGTGAGTCTATGAGTATTCAACCCCTTTGTTATGGTAAGCCTAAATAAGTTCAGTACTAAAAAAGGGCTTAACAAGTCACATAAGTTGCATGGACTGAGTGTGCAATAATAGTTCAACATGATTTTTGAATGACTACCTCATCTTGTACCCCACACATACAATCTGTACGATCCCTCAGTTGAGCAGTGAATTTCAAACACAGATTCAACCACAAAGACCAGGGAGGTTTTCGCATGCCTAGCAAAGAAGGGCACGTATTGGCAGATGGGAAGAAGAAAAAAAGATGACATTGAATATCCCTTTGAGATTATTGAAGTTATTAATTACCCTTTGGATGGTGTATCAATACACCCAGTCACTACAAAGATACAGCAGTCACTACAAAGATACAGGCAAATCCAATACAACACATTATTGAGTACCACTCTCCATATTTTCAAGCATAGTGGTGGCTGCATCATGTTATGGGTATGCTTGTAATCGTTAAGGCCTTGGGAGTTTTACAGGATAAAAAATAAACGGAATGGAGCTAAACACAGGCACAATCCTAGAGGAAAACCTGATTCAGTCTGCTTTTCACCAGACAACCTAAAACACAAGGCCTAATCTACACTGGAGTTGCTTACCAAGAAGACAGTGAATGTTCCCGAGTTACTGTTTTGACTTAAATCTTCTTAAAAATATATTGGAAGACCTGAAAATGTTTGTCTAACAATGATCAACAACCAATTTGACAGAGCTTGAAGAATTGAGAAAATAATACATTGGAAAATGTAGCACAATCCAGGTGTGGAAAGCTCTTAGAAACTTACCCAGAAAGACTCACAGTTACAATTGCTGCTAAAGGTGCTTCTACAACGTATTGACTCAGGGGTGTGAATACTTATGTAAATGAGATATTTCTGTATTTCATTTGAAATACATTAGCAAAAATTCTAAAAACATGTTTTCACTTTGTCATTATGGGGTATTGTGTGTACATGGGTGAGACATCTATTTAATACATTTTGAATTCAGGCTATAACACATCAAATTGTGCAATAAGTCAAGTGGTATGAATACTTTCTGAAGGCACCGTAGCATTAGCAGCTAAACCCTCAAGGTAACTGGGATGATGGATCTTCGATCAACTCAAAGAGCATCAGTGAGAATTTGGTGGGTCAGCATCTCAATGCTCCCCATTCATAGCCTCATTCATGACAAGACAGACAGGCTCTCTCCAGTGAATAAATTAACAGCTAAAATCACAGCTTTGGTTCTGTGTCAGCACATACAGTATAGCTGTTGTTGAAGGTGTTATCATACACTGGTCGGGCTGTTAGCGAGATGCTAACTTTGCACTCCTTTCAAATAAGACTGATTAATAATGATTTGAAACAAACTCCTTGTTGTGTGTTTGTGTCTGGTGTGTGCGTGTGTGTGGTGTGTGTGTGTGTGATGCCATGTGTTCTCTTTAATTAAGAAGCTAAGCAGGAGGATTTCCATTTAGATAGCACATTTCCTTCTACCGTCACTATGAACACTAATTTAATTACAATTGCTTCCTTTCAGTTCTCCCTCAGGTAGAAGACTGGAGAAACAGACACATTGTCTTTGGCTTTTCACAACAGAGATTGAGACTCGCACACAAACGCACAAGTTAATGCATGTAAGAGTGCATGTGCACGCTCGCACACAGCTCCCCGTAGCTAGCGGTATAATTGCCCTGAAATGTAATTACAGTCTTACACGCTGCGGGGATTGTGTCTCTGATTCCAGCTGTACATTTGTGTCTTCGTCACACCTCCTGACTTAAACACATTCCTATTGTGTAGTTTTGTGCTTCATTATACTCATTATGAGGATATTTATTCTAATTTCTTTATTTCTTTATTAATTTCTCATGGATGTCATATTACTGAAGATTTCCTGTTTTCACTCTGTGTGTAAATGAAAAGCACTCTACAAATGCAATTTATTAGTATAATTATTCATATTATTATAGGGTTGTGTGGATGTAGAGTAGGTGTGTACTGTCTCACACCTGGAAACAGAGTCGTGTGTGTGCGTGTGTATGTGTATGTACAGGTAACTGCCAAAATAAAGGAAACACTTGAGTAAATGAGGGATACTAAGTATATTGAAAGTAGTTGCTTCCACACAGGTGTGGTTCCTGAGTTAATTAAGCAATTGACATCCCATCATGTTTAGGGCCATGTATAAAAATGCCCAGTTGCCCATCATTTGGGCTACCATGTCTAGAAGCAATAGTTTTAAACTATTTTAGCACTGTTTCGCGTTGCTCTGAGACAAGCATGGGAACTGGTCTTGATAAATCAATGAGATTTTTATTTTCACTGAATCTCCGTTTGGGCATTGGTTAGACTACAATTATACAATTAGGGTGTAGACATGTTATGTTCTTAGTGTAACCTTTATTTAACACTGCAAGTCAGTTTAAGAACAAATTCTTATTTACAAGGACGGCCTACTCCTTCCTCACCGTCAGTGAATTGAACCCCGGTCTCCTGCGTGCCCGCGCGACAGGGGGATTCTTTAGCTAAAGAGCTCAGTACTGTACTCCCGACTGTCGCATTGTACAGCGTCATATTTTCCATTCCAACCTAACGGAAACGCAGAGGGTTTTTCATTTTTCTTGGAATAGAAACACCATAATATTTATCAAATGAATCCCAAACTCTAAAAGTAATTGGAAAGGTAGATACAAATTGTTTGTGACATTGTGGTTACAATAAAGAATGTAAACTAGATGTAAACAAGATAATGTGTTTATATTTGATGGACAGCTGGTGGCATTTTGATAACAGGTTTTCAAACACTTGTAGCCCGATTAGCAGGACAATAGACACTTTATAGCCCAGTTACTGTAGGTGTGAACATCCCCCTACCAGCAAAAAATTACTTTGTGACCAAAGAGTGAGACAAAATGGACATTGTTTCCATCAAGCCAGCTTCTTTCTATGGTGCTACCCGTTCCAGGGTTAGGACCGTAACCACGAGAGGACTTCAAAATGAGCCGGAGCTGAGAGGATCACCAAAACTAAAGGTTGTCACGCCCTGACCTTAGAGATCCTTTTTATGTCTCTATTTTGGTTTGTTCAGGGCGTGAGTTGGGGTGGGCATTCTATGTTCTGTGTTCTATGTTTTGTATTTCTTTGTTGGTTAGCCGGGTGTGGTCCTCAATCAGAGGCGGCTGTCTATCGTTGTCTCTGATTGAGAACCATACTTACTGTAGGTAGCTCTTGCCCACATGGGTTTTGTGGGTAGTTGTTTTCTGTTTTGTGTTGTTGCACCAGACAGAACTGTTTCGTTTCGTTCACTCTCTTTGTTGTTTTTGTTGTTTCAGTGTTCAGGTTATTTTATTAAATTTCAATGAACACTTACCACTCTGCGTTTTGGTCACCTTCTTTCCAGGACGATCGTTACAAAGGTATTTTGGTTTCAGTGCATTTTCTTTCATATATATATATACTGTCTATAAACGTGTCGGCATACTATGTAACAAAATCGATAATTAAATAAAGGTTAAATAAAAATGTAAAATATAAAAATGATTGTGTACCAAAAACACGAATGTGTTTTGTATGCAGTATTTGTGTATTGGAGTCACTTTTAATTCTTAATTGATCTACAGTTTCTATCATAGGCCGCTGTAATCGATGGGGACTCAGGGCAGTACCATTCTGCTCATCTGATGAAGGTGCACATGGATCAGATTCAAACTTTGAAGACCGCGATCAAGTCATTGAAGGCAGACCAGCAGAAAAATAAACATTATCGGCGGGCAGAGATAGGGGCGACAGCTGATGCATTTGTCCAGAGCCAGGCGGCATTGGTGGAGAGTCAGGCGGAGAATGACGCGTTGAAGAGGGTGAGGAACGAGATGGAGTCACAATCCATGCCAGGCACACCTGTGAGCTCTGGAACTCCACTTCCGACAGGCAGAGTCAACATACCTGGCGAGTTCATCAGGTCGTCGGTTCACCCTGACATTTCCATTCCGCTCTGACAACAGAATGACCAACTGCTCACCAGGCACAGCAAGGGGCGTCCGGACAATTATGCTGTTCTGCTATAGCCTAATAAACAAATGCCGTAGGCTTATATCTTCAAAATGCTTTAAATGCTTTATTATCCAAATGTAAAAGCATATACTGTACAGTAATGAATTTCTTCATCAGCATCTTTATGACTTATTTAATAAAATAATGATAAAAATACTCTTTCAAAATGCCGATGTTAATTTAGTTACGGATCCATAACAAATTACAATGGGAATAAATACCACTGAATTACAGAAATATTCAAACAAAGTTGTCTAATGAAGGTAAACAAATTGTTGCTTACAGGAAAATACTCTTTCAAACACATGGTTACATTGTATAGCACCATCATGGCTATTAGCAGGTAGCTGGACAATAGAGGGTAGGGGGAGAATTCTATCGTCAAATAGATTTCGTAGGTTGGCCGTGATTGGTTGCAATTTCAGTTTAATCCACCATAAAAGACAAAACAAATAACACAACAAAACGTATTATTATTAGGATCAGTTAGGATCACCACTTTATTTTAAGAATGTGAAATGTCAGAATAATAGTAGAAAATTATTTATTTCAGCTTTTATTTCTTTCATCACATTCCTAGTGGGTCAGAGGTTTACATACACTCAATTGGTATTTGGTAGCAAATTTAAATTGTTTAACTTGGGTCAAATGTTTTGGGTAGCCTTCCACAAGCTTCCCACAATAAGTTGGGTGAATTATGGCCCATTCCTCCTGACAGAGCAGGTGTAACTGAGTCAGGTTTGTAGGCCACCTTGCTCGCACACGCTTTTTCAGGTCTGCACACAATTTTTCTACAGGATTGAGGGCAGGGCTTTGTGATGGCCACTCCAGTACCTTGACTTTGTTGTCCATAATCCATTTTACCACAACTTTGGAAGTATGCTTGGGGTCAATGTCCATTTGGAAGACCCATTTGCGGCCAAGCTTTAACTTCCTGACTGATGTCTTGAGATGTTGCTTCAATATATCCGCATCATTTTCCGCCCTCATGAGGCCATCTATTTTGTGAAGTGCACCAGTCCCTCCTGCAGCAAAGGACCCCCACAACATGAGCACAGCAAGCCTCCCCCTTTTTCCTCAAAACATAACGATGGTCATTATGGCCGAACAGTCCTATTTTTGTTTCATCAGACCAGAGGACATTCTCCAAAAAGTACGATCTTTGTCCCCATGTGCAGTTGCAAACCGTAGTCTGGCTTTTTTATGGCGGTTTTGGAGCAGTGGCTTCTTCCTTGCTGAGCGGCCTTTCAGGTTATGTCGATATAGGACTTGTTTTACTGTGTATATAGATACTTTTGTACCTGTTTCCTCCAGCATCTTAACAAGGTACTTTGCTGTTGTTCTGGGATTGATTTGCACTTTTTGCACCAAAGTACGTTCATCTCTAGGAGACAGAACGCATCTCCTTCCTGAGCGGTATGATGGCTGCATGGTCCCATGGTGTTTATACTAGCGTACTATTGTTTGTACAGATGAACGTGGTACCTTCAGGCGTTGGAAATTGCTCTCAAGGATGAACCAGACTTGTGGAGGTCTACAATATTTTTTCTGAGGTCTTGGCTGATTTCTTTTAATTTTCCCATGATGTCAAGCTAAGAGGCACTGAGTTTGAAGGTAGGCCTTGAAATACATCCACAGGTACACCTCCAATTGTATCAAAGGATGTCAATTAGTCTATCAGAAGATTCTAAAGCCATGACATAATTTTCTGGAATTTCCCAAGCTGTTTAAAGGCATAGTCAACTTAGCGTAAATAAACTTCTGACCCACTGGAATTGTGATACAGTGAATTATAAGTGAAATAATCTGTCTGTAAACAGTTGTTGGAAAAATTACTTGTGTCATGCACAAAGTAGATGTCCTAACCGACTTGCCAAAACTATAGTTTGTTAACAAGACATTTGTGCCGTGGTTGAAAAACGAGTTTTAATGACTCCAATCTTAGTGTATGTAAACTTCTGACTTAGCTGTATATATATTTTATCCCAGCCCCCGTCCCCGCAGGAGGCCTTTTGCCTTTTGGTAGGCCGTCAATGTAAATAAGAATTTGTTCTTAACTGACTTGCCTAGTTAAATAAAAGTTAAATAAAATAAAATAAAATCCAGAAAATGCCAGACTTTGATGATAAAGTTTGATGACAAAATTTGCCCAGAATTCAAGGTGAGTCCAAAAATGTCTTGAATGCTGCATAAATCATGTAATATGCAAGGGAGGTATGTGTGTTGTAGCTAAGAAAGTAATACTAAGTGTATGTTGTGTAGTAAGCTGTTAGTAGCCCATGTGCCTCACCCTAACAATTTGGCCTATTTTCACCTCTTAATTTCACCTAGCGTTACTGTTCTGACTCGGTGGTGCTGCACATGTAGCCTATAACCTGTTTTTGAGAAATGTCATCTAATACTATGATGTTTCATTGTCTGCGTATATGCCCCTTTTATCCTATGGTTCTGACTTGGTGTACAGGGAAAATACTGTAAGAGCAGCCCATGTTCTGCATTCTGTCCCTGTACATTTCAAAAGTGCTGAACACGTAGTTATATTGACTACGTCCGTCGTCGCTCACTCATTAATGTTTTAATCGAAATTACGGAATGCCTCTTATCCGCTCATCGTTTCCTTGTGACATTTATTACGGGCAGACACCGTGTTACGCAGTAGAGCGCACGGTGTCTCCTGTACGTGTTCATAGCCCGGTGCGGGTTTTTCCACCTCCCCGCACTGGTAGGGCTAGATTGAGTATTGAGCCGGATGTCATGAAGCATATCTGGCCACCAGTACGTCTCCTCGGGCCGGCTTACATGGCACCAGCCTTACGCATGGTGTCCCCGGTTCGCCTACATAGCCCGGTGCGGGTTATTCCACCTCCCCGCACTGGTCAGGCGATGGGGAGCATACAACCAGGTAAGGTTGGGCAGGCTCAGTGCTCAAGGGAGCCAGTACGCCTACACGGTCCGGTATTTCCGGCGCCACCTTCCCGCCCCAGCCCAGTACCACCAGTGCCTACACCACGCACCAGGCTTCCAGTGCGTTTCCAGAGCCCTGTTCTTCCTCCACGCACTCTCCCTATGGTGCGTGTCTCCAGCCCAGTGCCTCCAGTTCCGGCACCACGCACTAAGCCACCTGTGCGTCTCCAGAGCCCTGTACGCACTGTTCCTTCTCCCCGCACTCGCCCTGAGGTGCGTGCCCTTAGCCCGGTACCACCAGTGCCGGTACCACGCACCAGGCCTATAGTGCGCTTCGAGAGGTCAGTGTGCCCTGTCCCTGCTCCCCGCACTAGCCTGAAGGTGCGGGTCCTTATCCCGGTGCCTCCAGTTCCGGCACCACGCACCAGGCCTACAGTGCGCCTCATCCGGCCAGAGCCATCTGTCTGCCCAGTGCCATCTGAGCCATCCGTCTCCCCAGCGCCATCTGAGCCATCCGTCTTCCCAGCGCCATCTGAGCCATCCGTCTCCCCAGCGCCATCTGAGCCATCCGTCTGCCCAGTGCCGTCTGAGCCATCCGTCTGTCCCGAGC
The DNA here is from genome assembly GCF_029448725.1 of Salvelinus fontinalis. Classification (NCBI taxonomy): domain Eukaryota; kingdom Metazoa; phylum Chordata; class Actinopteri; order Salmoniformes; family Salmonidae; genus Salvelinus; species Salvelinus fontinalis. Next base: position 19,400,695 of record NC_074689.1, on the reverse strand, counting down.
CATTAGAGCCGCCCATCTGTCCCGAGCCGTCAGAGCCGTTAGTCAGTCAGGGGCCGCTAGAGACATTCGTCAGTCAGGATCTGCCAGAGCCGCCAACCAGACAGGATCTGCCGGAGCCGCCAACCAGACAGGATCTGCCAGAGCCGCCAGCGAGCCATGAGCGTCCAGAGCCGTCAGCCAGCCATGAGCGTCCAGAGCCGTCAGCCAGCCATGAGCGTCCAGAGCCGTCAGCCAGCCATGAGCGTCCAGAGCCGTCAGCCAGCCATGAGCGTCCAGAGCCGTCAGCCAGCCATGAGCAGCCCCTCAGCCCGGAGCTGTCATTAATCCAGAACTGCCCCTCAGTCCAGAGCTGTCTCTCTGTCCGGAGCTGCCCTTCAGTCCGGAGTTGCCCCTCTATCCTGAGCTACCTCTCTATCCTGACCTACCTCTCTGTCTTGAGCTATCTCTCTATCCCGGTGCTGCCCCTTGTCCCGGTGCTGCCTCTTATCTTAAGGTTACCATTAAAATTAAGTGGGTGTATTATGAGGGTGGTCATTCTAAGGGGGAGACGTAAGCTGGGATTGACTATGGTGGGGTGGGGACCTCGCCCAGAGCCTGAGCCACCACCGTGGTCAGATGCCCACCCAGACCCTCCCCTAGACTTTGTGCTGGTGCGCCCGGAGTTCGCACCTTAAGGGGGGTGGGGTTATGTCACGTTCCTGACCTGTTTTCTGTTAGTTTTGTATGTGTTAGTTGGTCAGGACGTGAGTTTGGGTGGGCAGTCTATGTTTTGTGTTTCTATGTTGGTTAAAGGGTGACCTGATATGGCTCTCAATTAGAGGCAGGTGGTTTTCATTTCCTCTGATTGAGAGCCATATTAAGGTAGGTGTTTTCACATTGTTTGTTGTGGGTGGTTGTCTCCTGTGTCAGTGTTTGTCGCGCCACACGGGACTCTTTCGGTATCGTTCGTTCGTTCGTTTTGTATGTAGTCTGTTTCCTATTCATGTGTTCTTCACGTTATATGTAAGTTCGTGTCCAGGTCTGTCTACATCGTTTATTTGTTTTGTAGTTTATCAAGTGTATTTCGTTTCGTCTTCGTCTTGTTTAATAAATCATTATGTCATATTCAAACGCTGCATTTTGGTCGAATCCTTGCTTTCATCCGAAGAGGAGGAGGAAATCCGTTACAGTTCTCTTGATAAGTGTGTGAATTGGACCATTTTACTGTCCTGCTAAGTATTACGAATGTACTTTTTGGTGACAGGATGTAATGAACTAAAAGTAGCTTGAAGGGGGATAGTCTATACCCGGTGGTTCTACTGTTAAATGGTGTGTGTGTGTGCGCGTGTGTATCAGTCACCAGATCTTAACCCAGTTGAAGACTTATGGGAGATTCTGGAGCATTGCATATGACAGCGTTTTCCACAAGCATCAACAAAACACCAAATTAAGGAATTTCTCGTGGAAGAATGGTGTTACATCCCTCCAATAGAGTTCCAGACACTTGTAGAATTGATGCCAAGGTGCATTGATGCTGTTCTGGTTCGTGGTGGCCCAACACTATTAAGACACTATGTTGGTGTTGCTTTTATTTTTGCAGTTACCTGTATGTTCACTCGTGTATCTCTATATCTCACCTGGGCAGGGTGTGACATTACACTCCTGGTACTCCTGAGCAGGTCCCAGGCAGGTCTGTCCTCCATGGCGTGGTTCAGGGGAGGTACAGGTCCGTTTACGGCTACGTATCCCTCGGCTGCAGTCCCTACTGCACTGAGACCAGGAGCTCCAGGATGTCCAGCCTCCGTTCACAGTGTGGCCGGAGATTTTACCTGACAGCAGCAGCTCTCCTGGTGGAGAGCGAGACGAGAGAGGGGGGTCAGGATGGAACTTGGTGGGACAAATGGACTTATTATTTTTCCACTTGGAATATGTATTGAAGCTAAGAATTTATAATAATAGAAAAACTGAATCCCTGGAGCAAGACATCTACATGACTCATACATAGGCTACAAGATGGAGAGACTAAAGAGCTCTCCACAGTGATTTCAAAATCTACGCATATGGAGCTACCAATCTCCGTTTGTGCCACTTTCCAAAACTGCAGCTGCACAAAAGTATGTAGAACTACTTAGAGAGTTATGCAAACTAACCTCAGAAGGATACGTTGCGTAGACTGTGTACAGCCCGTAACTGTGTGCGTGTGTGTGTGTGAGGTGTCTGACATACACTGTAGCTTAAAGTACATCAGCCTCAGTCTGTGCCACGCACGCACGCACCAACGCACGCACACACGCACATACGCACACCGAGTCAGTCTCAAGCTACAGCAGGTCACCCAAAAAAGTTTACTTTACCTCTACAGCTCTTTAGTCGAGCACGTGCACAACACGCTTGCTGAGAGCTACTGAGATCCTCTAATTCTTGCAACTCTACGAGCATTTGACGACTGTATGATCCCTCATCTGACATGAGTTAACGGAGAAATCTAAATGAAATATGAAACTATAATTTCTATTAAGCTTCAATTACCGCATTCATTCATCATCAGAGGCTGTGAAAATGTCCCTTTCAGAGTGAGTCTGTCTGGCTCCTCTTTGTGCGAGACAGAGGAGTGAGATCAGGTCTTTGTGTGAATGATAATCACTCGAAACTAAATTACAGCGTTCGCTCCCAAACACTCCAGTGATGATTCACTCAATCAACCCACCCTGCTATTATCAACCGTCTGAGCCACAACAATGAAACCATTTCTCTCTTTTCCTGCCCTTTTCTCTTTTCTCTCTGTGACCTTCCTTTGTCTCTCTATCTCTACGTCTTGGAAATGTCCTTTGCCTCCATTTCTCTCCCTCTATTTTCTGATTGACCATCCAGTTCCCCTGCTGTTGGGTGCTTTGTATTCTCCCTGCAGCCCTTTAGTAGAGAGACCAGAGTGTTTACCTATCACACGTACAGTCCTGACCTCTTCATAACTACACACAACCTTGGGAGTCAACATGTCCGCACGCACACACATGCATGCGCGCAGACACACATACACAGACACAGACACACGCGCACAAACACTCTCTCTACCTCACCCTGAGTTGGCAGGAGCACTGACAGATCCTCTGAGGCCCCCTGCTTTTTATTGATTCTGAACAGGTAGTGGCACGGACAGCGCTGCCTTCCACAGTGACCTGCACTCTTTATCAAGCCCTCTGCTCGGTCGGGTAGATGTACACACTCACACACACAACACACACAACCACAAAACACGCACACACACACTTGAGACGAGATCAGAAATCCCAGTCCGCCCGGTTGCTAAAACAAACAGCGGTCTGTCTTCCCTTTTAAATGAGGAGAGTACTGTAGTTCCATTGATCTCTGTATCCACCATGTACAGTGGAGATAATTATAAGCCACTCTCTCAGAATGCAGGGGTACCGTGCAATACAAACCCCTATCAGCTTGCAGACTAGGACAGAAGAATAGAGTTAGCAACATGATGTCTTTAGACTGTAAAAGTACAAATACTGTCCCACACACATTCACACACACTTCAGATGATATCAGAAATCTCTCCCGAGATGAGAGGTCTGGTGTGTGTGTATGTGTGTGTATGTGTGTGTGTGTGTGTGTGTGTGTGTGTGTGTGTGTGTGTGTGTGTGTGTGTGTGTGTGTGTGTGTGTGTGTGTGTGTGTGTGTATGTCAGCGGAGACGCTGGGAGGCGCTATAGGAGGACGGGCTCATTGTAATGGTTGGAATGGAATTCATGGAACGGTATCAAACACATCAAACATATGGAAATTACAATGACCCCTTCCTCTCATAGCTCCTCCCACCAGCCTCTACTAGTTTGTGTGTGTGTGTGTGTGTGTGTGTGTGTGTGTGTGTGTGTGTGTGTGTGTGTGTGTGTGTGTGTGTGTGTGTGTGTGTGTGTGTGTGTGTGTGTGTGTGTGTGTGTGTGTGTGTGCATCTGGGTGTGTGAGTGCATGCATCTGGGTGTGTTAGTGCATGCATCTGGGTGTGTGAGTGTGTAAATCAGAAAATGAGCAGCTCTGGTGGATTACAGAGTTACGCCACAGCGCTGTGACAGTATTCCCAGAGCTGTCATCTGGTTTATCAAATACTCGCCTTGGGGAGAGAATTGAGAGCTGCTTAATGTGTGTGTTCTTAAATCGCTTATTAAAAGTTAGTGAGAGGGCAATTAAAACTCCCACCCTGAAGGGAAAGGGGATCAGAGAGATGAGACATGCACGTATGCACACACACACACACACACACACACACACACACACACACACACACACACACACACACACACACACACACACACACACACACACACACACACACACACACACACACACACACACACACACACACACACACACTATAACTAACACCCAGTGATGAGGGCTAATTACCAGGGGACTTTGTATTTACTTTTGTCTGAGGTCGACAGAGGTAAGACAGATACAAGGAAGTGACTCTTAAGTTTTTTTGTAAAGAGGTTAACAGATCTATTATCCATCTGCTGAGATGGAGTGTGCTAATAAAAGACTTCTGCTTTATCTCAGATCAATTGTAGATGTGTGAGTTATTTAACATGTAATCCTGGTTTAGTGTACGTATGATTAAGGGATTGAAGTCCCAATAGTCAAGTGTAGCCGGAGAGAAACAGAGGGAGTGAAAGAGCTGGCGTGGTAGAAAGAGAGAGAGAGAGAGAGAGAGAGAGAGAAAGAGGGTGAGAGGGATAGCACGGTAGAAAGAGAGAGAGAAAGGGTGAACGGGGTAGCACAGTAGAAAGAGAGAGAGAGAGAAAGAGGTTAGAGAGGGATAGCACGGTAGAAAGAGAGAGAGAGAGAAAGAGAGGTTTGAGAGGGATAGCATGGTAGAAAAAGAGAGCGAGAGAAAGAGGGTGAGAGGGATAGCACGGTAGAAAGAGAGAGAGAGAAAGAGGATGAGAGGGATAGCACGGTAGAAAGAGAGAGAGAGAAAGAGGGTGAGAGGGATAGCACAGTAGAAAAAGAGAGAGAGAAAGAGGGTGAGAGGGATAGCACGGTAGAAAGAGAGAGAGAGGGGTAGCACAGTAGAAAAAAGAGAGAGAGGGTGAGAGGGATAGCACAGTAGAAAGAGAGAGAAAGAGGGTGAGAGGGATAGCACAGTAGAAAAAGAGAGAGAGAATGAGGGTGAGAGGGATAGCACGGTAGAAAGAAAGAGAGAGAGAGAGGGTGAGAGGGATAGCACGGTAGAAAGAGAGAGAAAGAGGGTGAGAGGGATAGCACGGTAGAAAGAGAGAGAAAGAGGGTGAGAGGGATAGCACGGTAGAAAAAGAGAGAGAGAAAGAGGGTGAGAGGGATAGCACGGTAGAAAGAAAGAGAGAGAGAGATGGGTAGCACAGTAGAAGAAAGAAAGAGAGAGGGTGAGAGGGGTAGCACAGTAGACAAAGAGAGAGAGAAAGAGAAAAAGAGAGGCGCTGGTCAGTGTCATATTGTCTGAGCACAGGGAGAACTAATCTATCTATGGTCTCCTTGTCCGCTAGTGATGTCTGTGGGCTGATGAGACTAATCTTTTGTCTCAGAAAGGAACTGCCCTCAGAGCATCTGAGCTGAAAAACATCACACACATTTCCAATTTAGTAATATCCAGAGCGACTTACAGGAGCAATTAGGGTTAAGTGCTTTGCTCAGGGTCACATTGACAGATTTTTCACCTAGTTGGCTCAGGGACTCTAACCAGTAAGCTTTCAAAGAAAAATCTCTCTCATGTGTGTTCTGTCCAGTGTGTCTCTCTGTGTGTCTCTCTCTGTGTGTCTCTCAATTCAATTCAATTCAAGGGGCTTTATTGGCATGGGAAACGTGTTAACATTGCCAAAGCAAGTGAGGTAGATCTCTCTGTGTGTGTCTCTCTCTCTATCTCTCTCTCCATTAATGCAGCTCTTATTGATTCCTCTTGTTCAGATAGTTTATCTGCTAGATACGGCATTTACCCATCTTTTCACACATTATGTAAATAAATCCATAGGCATAACTTTCATGGGTAGTAATCTTCTGTGAGAAATGTACTGTATGTTGGTACTGTATGTGTCGTGGGTGTATGGCATACAAAAACAGTAGTAGTTACATAACGTCCTCAGCATTTCTCTATAGTGTATTTCCAGGTGAACACGAAAATAATAACATCCACAACATGCCAAAAGTATGTGAACACCCCTTTAATTTTGTGGATTCAGCTATTTCAGCCACACCCATTGCTGACAGGTGTATAAAATTTAACACACATCCATGCAATCTCCATAGACAAACATTAGCAGTAGAATGGCCCATACTGAAGAGCTCAGGGACTTTCAACATGGCACTGTCATAGGATGCCACCTTTCCAACAAGTGAGTTAGTCAAATTTCTGCCCTGCTAGAGCTTCCCCGGGCAACTGTAAGTGCTGTTATTGTGAAGTGGAAACGTTGAGGAGCAACAACGGCTCAGCTGCGAAGTGGCAGGCCACACAAGCTCACAGAACGGGACTGTCCAAACTGCTTCTGGAAGCACAACTGTTCGTCTGGAGCTTCATTAAATGGTTTTCCATGGCTGAGCAGCCCCACACAAGCCTAAGATCACCATGCTCAATTTTTTATTTCTTTATTTTTATTTCACCTTTATTTAACTAGGCAAGTCGGTTAAGAACAAATTCTTATTTACAATGACGGCCTACTCCGGCCAAACCCTGACGATGTTGGGCCAATTGTGTGCTGCTCTATGGGACTCCCAATCCGCTGGATGTAATTCAGCCTGGATTCGAACCAGATGCAGTTCCTTAGCTAAGCTGTAGTCAATGAATAGCATTCTCACATAGGTGTTCCTTTTGTCCAGATGTGAAAGGGCAGTGTGGAGTGCAATTGAGATTGCATCATCTGTGGATCTGTTGGGGCGGTATGCAAATTGGAGTGGGTCTAGGATTTCTGGGATAATGGTTTTGATGTGAGCCATGACCAACATTTCAAAGCACTTCATGGCTACAGACGTGAGTGCTACGGGTCCGTAGTCATTTAGGCAGGTTAGCTTAGTGTTCTTGGGCACAGGGACTATGGTGGTCTGCTTGAAACATGTTGGTATTACAGGCTCGGACAGGGAGACGTTGAAAATGTCAGTGAAGACAATTGCCAGTTGGTCAGCGCATGCTCGGAGTACACGTCCTGGTAATCCTCCTGGCCCTGCAGCCTTGTGAATGTTGACCTGTTTACAGATCTTACTGACATCGGCTGCGGAGAACGTGATCACTAAGTCTTCTGGAACAGCTGATACTGGCATGCATGTTTAGTTTTACTTGCCTCGAAGCGAGCATGGAAGTCATTTAGCTCCTCTGGTAGGCTTGTGTCACTGGGCAGCTCTCGGCAGTGCTTCCTTTGTAGTCTGTAATAGTTTGCAAGCCCTGCCACATCCGACGAGAGTCGGAGCCGGTGTAGTACAATTCGATCTTAGTCCTGTATTGATGCTTTGCCTGTTTGATGGTTTGTCGAAGGAAATAGGAGGTATTTCTTATAAGCTTCCGGGTTAGAGTCCCGCTCCTTTAAAGCGGTAGCACTAACTTTTAGCTCAGTGCGGATGTTGCCTGTAATCCATGGCTTCTGGTTCTCCCCAAAGGTGATTTATCACTTCAGAGAACGTGTTTCCAGAGTCCAATGGTCGCGAGCTTTACACCACTCCAGCCAACACTTGGCATGTCTCCCTCACTAGCTTGAAGCATCGGCTGTCAGAGCAGCTCACAGATCACTGCACCTGTACATAGCCCATCTGTAAAAAGCCCATCCAACTACCACATCCCCATACTGTATTTATTTATTTATCTTGTTCCTTTGCACCCCAGTATCTCTACTTGCTCATTCATCTTCTGCACATCTACCATTCCAGTATTTAATTGCTATATTGTAATCACTTCGCCACCATGGCCTATTTATTGCCTTACCTCCCGTATCCTACCTCATTTGCACACACTGTATATAGACTTATTTTTCTACTGTATTATTGACTGTATGTTTGTTTATTCCATGTGTAACTCTGTTGTTGTATGTGTCGAACTGCTTTTGCTTTATCTTGGCCAGGTCGCAGTTGTAAATGATAACTTGTTCTCAACTAGCCTACCTGTTTAAATGAAGGTTAAATAAATACAATTGTCACGCCCTGATCTGTTTCACCTGTCTTTGTGCCTGTCTCCACCCCCCTCCATGTGTCGCCCATCTTCCATATTATCCCCTGTGTATTTATACCTGTGTTCTCAGTTTGTCTGTTGCCAGTTCGTTTTGTTTCGTCAAGCCTACCAGCGTTGTTCCTGTCTCTTGATTGTTCCTGTTTTTCACGAGTTTGACCTTTTCTGCCCGCCCTGACCCTGAGCCTGCCTGCCGTCCTGTACCTTTGCCCCACTACCCTGGATCATCAACCCCTGCCTGCCTTGACCTGTCGTTTGCCTGCCCCTGTTTCTGTAATAAACATTGTTACTTCGACACAGTCTGCATTTGGGTCTTACCTGAAACGTGATAAAAAAATAAAATATCCTCAAAAGGTTCTACAGCTGCACCACTGAGAGCATCCTGACTGGTTGCATAACTGCCTGGTATGGCAACTGCTCAGCCTCCAACCGCAAGGCACTACAGAGGGTAATGCGTACGGCCCAGTACATCACTGTGGCCAAGCTTCCTGCCACCCAGAACCGCTATACCAGGTGGTGTCAGAGGAAGGCCCTAAAAATTGTCAAAGACTCCAGCCACCCTAGTCATAGACTGTTATCTCTGCTACCGCATGGCAAGCGGTACCGGAGCGCCAAGTCTAGGTCCAAGAGGCTTCTAAACAGCTTCTACCCCCAAGCCATAAGACTCCTGAACATCTAATTAAATTGCTTCCCAGACTATTTGCACTGCCCCTCTCCCCCTCTTTACACCACTGCTACTCTCTATTATTATCTATGCATAGTCACTTCAATAACTCCACCTACATGTACATATTACCTAAATGACCTCGACCTACCGGTGCCCCCGTACATTGACTCTGTACCGGTACCCCCTGTATTTATTTTATAAAAAAATATATATATTTTACCCTTATTTTACCAGGTAAGTTGACTTAGAACGCATTCTCATTTACAGCAACGACCTGGGGAATAGTTACATGGGAGAGGAGGTGGACGACCGTTACAACATGGGAGAGGAGGTGGACGACCTTTACAACATGGGAGAGGAGGGGGATAAATGAGCCGATTGTAAACTGGGGATGAGTAGGTGGCAATGATGGTATGAAGGCCAGATTGGGAATACAGCCACAACACCGGGATCTTTAGTGACCACAGAGAGTCAGGACACCGGTTTTACGTCCCATCCGAAAGACGGTATATAGCCTCACTATTGTTATTTTACTGCTGCTCTTTAATTATTTGATACTTTCATTTCTTAATTTATTTAGGTATTTTTCTTTAAACTGCATTGCTGGTTAAGGGGTTGTAAGTAAGAATTTCACTGTAAGGTCTACTACACCTGTTGTATTCGGCACGTGACAAATAAAATTGGATTTTATTTGAATTGAATTGGAACGCCAACTGCGAGCCAGTCCTAATCGACCAACATCAGTGTCCGACCTCACCAATGCTCTTGTGGCTGACTGGAAGCAAGTCCACACAGTAATGTTTCAACATCTAGTGGAAAGCCTTTCCAGAAGAGTGGAGGCTGTTATAGCAGCAAAGGGGGAACCAACTCCATATTAATGCAGATGATTTTGTAATGAGATATTCGACAAGCAGGTGTCCACATGTAATGTATATAAGCACAGAATAAAACAGTTATATCAAAAATGTGTGATGGATTGCATGGATCTTGCATCTTTGTGTCGATTGTGTTGAATACATGTCACACCTTAGTGATCCTTTTTATGTCTCTATTTTGGATGGTCAGGACGTGGTTGTCTATTTCTATGTGTTTGGCCGGGTGTGATTCTCAATCAGAGGCAGCTGTCTATCGTTGTCACTGATTGAGAACCATACTTAGGTAGCCTTTTCCCACCTGTGTTTTATGGGTAGTTGTTTTCTGTTTTTGTATCTGCACCAGACAGGACTGTTTCACTTTCGTTCTCCTGTTTGTTGTTTTTGTTCGATTTGGATTAAATTATGAACACTTTAAACGCTGCACCTTGGTCCACTCTTCCTTCAGCCCACGAGAATCGTTACAATACAGCAACTGAAAACTGATATAGTATACGATTCATATAATGAATATCATTACACAGCAACAAGAAAGGCTAACACATTACATTAAAAATCACTGAGTAGATGCAATGAGAAATATCTAGTAATCAATTCATATCTTAAGTTAGTAACTGATAACCATTATGTCTTGATCACTGGTACAAAACGCCTCAGTATGCCTAAGAAACCACATATGGATTGCTTGGCTTAATCTTATACGCTTTATCTATTCCATCTAATTTAGATAGATAGAAACAAGAGATGAAACCTCCTAATATGTAATATTTTCAAAGAAAATGTATCTAGCCTTCCGTATCGCCATGATGTAGTTGGGACTCTGGTTTAAAATATGTTTCTTCAAATGGAGCTGAAATCGCCAAATGTCAGTCATTTCTAATAGCCCTGATCCCTCTGATCCTTCCATGACAAACATGATGACATTCAGAAAAAAGGGAGGGAGGCCCACACCTCAAAAGGCCTGATAAAATAGATAGGGAGGGATTCGCTCCCTGCCAGGGAGTCACCTGCATATTAAAGGGCAGCTCATCTCCAAAAGAGAAGTTGGAACAGTTTGCATGAGTGGTCTCTCACAGTCATATCATATGAATATACAGTGTTGGGTCGGTTACTTTCTTAATGTAATCAGTTACGGTTACTAGTTACCTGCCCACATTCTTTATCAGTCACTTAACATTTGGATTACCCAAACTCAGTAATGTAATCTCATTACTTTCAGTTACTTTCAGATAACTTTCCCTTTAAGGGGCATTTGAAGAAAACAAAAATATATATTAACAAATGAAGCGACATTATTGCAACATAAATCAATGTTAGAGTTTACATAGCTGGCCATAAACGGATGCTGCATTTTACTTTATGGGTTATGTAGGCTTCTAACCCATTGCTTTCTACTTCAATACAGATAATAAAATGATTAGGCTATAGTTTTACATTAAAAATCAAAGTCTATCAGATTTCCAGTCCTTACAATTAATTACAGTCCCTTTAGAAAGTATTCACACCTCTTGAGTTTTTCCACATTTTGTTGTGTTACAAAGTGGAATTAAAATGTTTGTAATTGTCATTTTTTGTCAACGATCTACACAAAATACTCTGTAATGTCAAAGTGGAAGAAAAATTTGAACATTTGGAGAATAAAAAAAAAAGATTCAACCTCCTGAGACAATACATGTTAGAATCACCTTTGGCAGCGATTACAGCTGTGAGTATTACTGGGTAAGTCTCTAAGAGCTTTCAACCCCTGGATTGTGCTACATTTACCCATTTTTCTTTTCAACATTCTTCAAGCTCTGTCTATTGGTTGTTGATCAGTGCTAAACAACCATTTTCAGGTCTTACCATAGATTTTCAAGTAGATTTAAGTCAACACTGTAACTCGGCCACTAAGGAATATTCACTGTCTTCTTGGTAAGCAACTCCAGTGTAGATTTGGCCAAGTCTTTTAGATTATTGTCCTGCTGAAAGGTGAATTAATCTCCCAGTGTCCCAATGTTGTTGATCCATCCTCAGTTTCTCCTATCACAGACAATTTAAACTCCGTAACTGTTTAAAAGTCACCATTGGCCTCATGGTGATATCCCTGAGCGGTTTCCTTCCTTTCGGGCAACTGAGTTAGGAAGGACGCCTGTGTCTTTGTAGTGACTGGGTGTTTTGACACACCATTCAAAATGTAATTAATAACTTCACCATGCTCAAAGGGATATTCAATGTCTGCTTTATTTAAATTTTTTACCAATCTACCAATAGTAGAGAGGCATTAGAAAACCTCCATGGTCTTTGTGGTTGAATCTGTGTTAGAAATTCACTGCTTGACTGAGGGACCTTACAGATAATTGTATGTGTAGGGTACAGAGATGAGGTAGTCATTCCAAAATCATGTTAAACACTATTATTGCACACAGAGTGAGTCCATGCAACTTATTATGTGACTTGTTAAGCAAATTATTAACTTATTTCGGCTTGCCATAGCAAAGGGGTTGAATACGTATTGACTTATACTTAAGACATTTCAAATTTTCCTTTTTGATTAAATTGTTAAAATTTCTAAAACATAATTTCACTTTGACATTATGGGGTATTGTGTGTAGGCCAGTGATATTTGTTTTATTGAATCCATTTTAAATTCAGCCTGTAACACAACAAAATGTGGAAAAAGTCAAGGGGTGTGAATATTTTCTGAAGGCACTGTAAATACCCCTTGATCTTTAAGAATAGGACTTGGAAATATAGATTAGTCAAATTGTTTTACCTGAACGTAACCCAAAAAACAAAGGACTTCTTAGTCTACCCCAGAGACATACAATATTATTTATATTTCTAAATACATGGCTTAGTTATGTTTTAGTCATGGTGGAATGATTGGACTCATTGCTTCAAAATATGGTTGAAAAAAAATGCTGCTCTCATAGAATGTCATCGCTGAAAAATGCATTTTTTGTGATGTGAAAAATGAATTGAATTTGCTATAAGCCTATTGTTTGTGTTTTTGTTGGTGACACTATAGAATTAGGAATTAGAATACTTTGTTAATTTAATAGGATCTCTATGGGTGACACTTTGATATCTCAATCATTTGCAGCTGTTGAAGTCTATCAAAAGTGTGCGAGTTCAGGCATGTGTCATGGCCTTCAGACGTAAAAAAAATTGGCAAGAAATTAAAGCCCTACTCGGGGTCTTCTTAAATGAAACTCGTTTTTTGACAGTATGTGTGGAGCACAATACCACGGAAGAATTTACAAGGGAGGAACTCCCTCAAACGCTTATCTGTTGCAAGAGCACATTTTTCAACTGCTGTCCACGGATCGCTTAAACAATGATTGATCGGCAGCTTAGCCTACACTTATTCAATTTAACAATTATTGGGTTAAAATACAACTATGCATTTGTCAACAGCCATCCATAACAACCACAATCCATAAGGTGCAAATAATTGAGAGATCAGCAGTGTGATTCACATCATTCCTATGTAGATATCAAATATAGAACTAAATTATATACGTATCGCCCGTAGGCTACACCACTGCTGGCATCCTTACCTCCAAGCGTTTTTTCAAGTTGGTTGTATAATATTTAATGCTTACAGCAGTCGCACCATTGGAAGACATAATTTAGCTTGCACTGTAACCTACAAAACATATTACTGCTCTTTTTCCGCAATCCATCAAACGCATTTAGTGTGTCATCATAGTGGTTAGCTGAGGAACGTGCAACTCTGTTCTCTTATATCGAGGCGGATTTGAGTTTTGATAACTGGTCGCTTGATTTGCTAGCAACAACATTGAGTCACCATCAGTCGATACTTGTAAAAATTGTAATTCTTAAAATGCTTACCTGTACCTATGTTTGTCTTGTAAATCTGCAGTCTTTCCGCGGGGTGCTGAAATTCATACTTTTACTAAAAAGTTTGATCGAATACTATCACAGACTTTTTCCTGCATTTTTACAAGTATCGACTGATGGTTACTCAATGTTGTTGCTTGCAAATCGCGCAACTAGTTATCAAAACTAAACTCTGTGTCACGTTCCTGACCTGTTTTCCTTTGTCTTGTATTTATTTAGTTGGTCAGGGCGTGAGTTGGGTGGGTTTGTCTATGTGTGATTTTCTATTTCGGCTTTTTGTGTTCGGCCTGGTATGATTCTCAATCAGAGGCAGCTGTCAATCGTTGTCCCTGATTGAGAATCATACTAAGGCAGCCGGGTTTCACGTGTGTTTTGTGGGTGTTTGTTTCCGTGTTAGTGTTTTCACCACACGGTACTGTATAGGTTTCTGCACTTCGTTTATTTGTTTTGTATTTCAGTGTTCGTTATAATAAATCATCATGAGCACTAACCACTCCGCATATTGGTCCGATCCTTCTCGCTTCTCCTCGTCCGAGGTGGAGCAAGAATATGACAGCCGTTACACTCTGCCTTGATATAAGAGGACGGAGTTTAGCATTCCTCAGCTACATACAATAGTGGTCTCTGACTTGTGGTCAGACTCGCTCAGATGGAACAAACTTAAACTTGTGCCTTTTTTCAATGTTGATTTGAATGTCATTGAGAAAACAGAACAGTGTAATAAAGTATTGTTTTTCGCAAAAATCCTTTATGAATTTAAAAGTAACTCTAGAAGTAATCATCTAGTTTTTCTAAAGTGTCTGTATTCTGATTACAATATTTTAGCCGGTAATGCAATGGATTAAAGTTACATTTTATTTGTAATCAGTTACATGTAACAGATTACATCAAATAAAATAAAATTGTATTTGTCACATGCGCCGACAGGAATTTACCTTACCGTGAAATGCTTACTTACAAGCTCTTAACCAACAATACAGTTAAGAAAATACAGTTAAGAAAATATTTACTAAATAAACCAAAAAAATACAAATAAAGAAAGTAACAATAAAATAACAACAATGAGGCTATATACAGGGGGTACAGGTTAGTTGAGGTAATTTGTAGATGTAGGTAGTGGTAAAGTGACTATGCATAGCTAATAAACAGTAAGTCATGTAATTTGTTACTCCCCAACCCTGTGTACAGTAAGTAAGCCTTGCCGGAGCCAAAACGGCCCATAGGGTAAGAGCCAGTGAGCCTTGTCCGAGCAAGAAAGACCCATAGGGCAGGAGCCAGTAAGCCTTGTCCGAGCCACAACGGCCCATAGGGCAGGAGCCAGTAAGCCTTGTCCGAGCCACAACGGCCCATAGGGCAGGAGCCAGTAAGCCTTGTCCGAGCCACAACGGCCCATAGGGCAGGAGCCAGTAAGCCTTGTCCGAGCCACAACGGCCCATAGGGCAGGAGCCAGTAAGCCTTGTCCGAGCCACAACGGCCCATAGGGCAGGCGCCAGTAAGCCTTGTCCGAGCCACAACGGCCCATAGGGCAGGAGCCAGTAAGCCTTGTCCGAGCCACAACGGCCCATAGGGCAGAAGCCAGTAAGCCTTGTCCGAGCCACAACGGCCCATAGGGCAGAAGCCAGTAAGCCTTGTCCGAGCCACAACGGCCCATAGGGCAGGAGCCAGTAAGCCTTGTCCGAGCCACAACGGCCCATAGGGCAGGAGCCAGTAAGCCTTGTCCGAGCCACAACGGCCCATAGGGCAGAAGCCAGTAAGCCTTGTCCGAGCCACAACGGCCCATAGGGCAGGAGCCAGTAAGCCTTGTCCGAGCCACAACGGCCCATAGGGCAGGAGCCAGTAAGCCTTGTCCGAGCCACAACGGCCCATAGGGCAGAAGCCAGTAAGCCTTGTCCGAGCCACAACGGCCCATAGGGCAGGAGCCAGTAAGCCTTGTCCGAGCCACAACGGCCCATAGGGCAGGAGCCAGTAAGCCTTGTCCGAGCCACAACGGCCCATAGGGCAGGAGCCAGTAAGCCTTGTCCGAGCCACAACGGCCCATAGGGCAGGAGCCAGTAAGCCTTGTCCCGAACAAGCTCCTGTTTCTGCAGTATAAGGCAGCTTGATAAGCACACCTTCCGGACAGGACTCCCTCTACTCTCTCCACCCTCACTTCATCTCCAGTTAATTCTCTCCTGTTCACCATCTCTCCATTTATCTCCCTCCCTCTCAATCCTTCTCTCTGTCCCTCTAGGCCTGTTAGTACATTATACAGTATAATGTATAGATATAGGCCAGAGTTTTTCCTGGACTTGTCACAGGTAAACCTCCTGATCTTATAATGATATAGTTATACATGTAGGTAGACGTGGTGTGTGTGTAGCAGTCTTTATTCATGACTACTGGAGTTTCTTCTTTCCAACCACTAGTTTTATGTGTGTGATAATGTGTCATGTGTTTCATTGGAGTATAAATCACAGTCTCAGTCTCTGGCTACGTATGGCGACACGCTATCTGTCTCTGAGGTTTACTATCTACTGTGATCATGTCTAGATACTTCTGTATTTCAGAAGACACTCACACACAGTAAATGCACAAATGTAGGCACACACACACACACTCACACACTTTATCAGCCTGCTTTATCACCGTCCTCTTATAACCGTCTAGGATGTGTTTGTGTGTGCGTGTGGACTCAAATCGATTGCGAATAGCCCGCTGCTAACTGTAAATCTTCATTGGGTGACAGTACGGTCCATTCCCACTGGGCTCTCATCATCTCTGGAGGATAGAGGGGAACTGAGGGATCTTTGGCTTTGTGGCTTCATCACACACACACCGTGGCAGACATCAATACACAGCTTCAGTATGGAGGTGATTACTTCAGGACGGCCTCCTTGTGTGATAACTACTGACCCTGGGTCAAAAGGAATATGTCATTGGGATGATCGGGCGACGTATGGATGATCACATGCACACACTATCTGTCACACACACTGTGCACTCTTTGGATGGATGGATGTGGAGTGTGATAATGAGGAAGTGGGTCATTGAATCCATCCTCCTCACTGCCAAAGCACTGAATCTGTCACCCTACTTTAGTCTCTCTCTCACCCTCCTTTTGTCTCTCTCTCACCCTCCTTTTGTAACTCTCTCACCCTCCGTTTGTAACTCTCTCACCCTCCTTTTGTAACTCCCTCACCATCCTTTTGTCTCTCTCTCACCCTCCTTTTGTAACTCTCTCTCTCTCACCCTCCTTTTGTAACTCTCACCCTCTCTCCCTCTCTCCCTCCCCCACTGGTTGAACTTTTCTTGTGGCAACCAGTCACAAATCTTGCTGCTGTGATTGCACTCTGTGGTATATCAAAATGACATTTGTTTTGGAATTCTTTGTGGGTATGTAATCTGAAGGAAATATGTGTCTCTAAAATGGTCATACATTTGGCAGGAGGTTAGGAAGTGCAGCTTAGTTTCCACCTCATTTTGTGGGCAGTGTGCATATAGTCAGACCTGGCTCTCAAAAGAAGATAGGCTTTGGCTGCCTTTCTCAATAGCAAGGCCATGCTCACTGAGTCTGTACATAGTCAAAGATTTCCTTAAATTTGGGTCAGGTATTCTGCCACTGTGCACTCTCTGTTTTTTTGTAAATACTTTCCAATGTGTCAAGTAATTATCTTCTTGTTTTCTCATGATTTGGTTGGGTCTAATTGTGTTGCTGTCCTGGGGCTCTGTGTGGTCTGTTTGTGTTTGTGAACAGCCCCAGGGCCAGCTTGCTTCGGGGCTCTTCTCCAGGTTCATTTCTCTGTAGGTGATGGCTTTGTTATGGAAGGTGTGGGAATCGTTACCTTTTAGGTGGTTGTAGAATTTAACAGCGCTTTTCTAGATTTTGAAAATTAGAGAGTATCGGCCTAATTCTGCTCTGCATGCATTATTTGGTGTTTACAATGTACACAGAAGATATTTTTGCAGAATGCAGAGTCTCAATTCGGTATTTGTCCCATTTTGTGAATTCTTGGTTGGTGACTGGACCCCTGACCTCACAACCATAAAGGGCAATGGGTTCTATAACTGATTCATGTATTTTTAGCCAGATCCTAATTGGTATGTCGAATATTATGTTCCTTTTGATGATATACAAGGCCCTTCTTGCCTTGTCTCTCAGATCAATCACAGCTTTGTGGAAGTTACCTGTGGCGCTGATGTTTAGGTCGAGGTATGTATAGTTTTTTGTGTGCTCTAGGGGAACGGTGTCTAGATGGAATTTGTATTTGTGGTCCTGGCAACTGGACCTTTTTTGGAACACCATTATTTTTGTCTTACTGAGATTTACTGTCAGGGCCCAAGTCTGACAGAATCTGTGCAGAAGATCTAGGTGGTGCTGTAGGCCCTCCTTGGTTGGGGACAGAAGCACCAGATCATCAGCAAACAGTAGACATTTGACTTCAGATTCTAGTTGGGTGAGGCCGGCTGCTGCAGACTGTTCTAGTGCCCTCGCCAATATATGTTGAAGAGGTTGGGGCTTAAGCTGCATTCCTGTCTCAAACCCCAGCCCTGTGGAAAGAAATGTGTGTGTTTTTTGCCTATTTTAACTGCACACTTATTGTTCGTGTACATACATTTTATAATGTTGTATGTTTTTCCACCAACACCACTTTCCATCAATTTGTATAGCATGCCCTCATGCCAAATTGAGTCAAAAGCTTTTTTGAAATAAGCAAAGCATGAGAAGACTTTGCCTTTGTTTTGGTTTGTTTGTTTGTCAATTAGGGTGTGCAGGGTGAATACGTGGTCTGACGTACGGTAATTTGGAAAAACGCCAATTTGACATTTGCTCAGTACATTGTTTTCGCTGAGGAAATGTACAAGTCTGCTGTTGATGATAATGCAGAGGATTTCCCCAAGGTTTCTGTTGACGCATATCCCACGGCAGTTAATGGGGTCAAATTTGTCTCCACTTTTGTAGATTGGGGGGATCAGTCCTTGTTTCCAAATATTGGGAAATATGCCAGAGCTGAGGATGATGTTTAAGTATAACCAATTGGAATTTGAGGTCTGTATATTTTATAATTTTATTCAAGATACCATCAATTCCACAGGCCTTTTTGGGTTGGAGGGTTTGTATTTTGTCCTGTAGTTCATTCAATGTAATTGGAGAATCCAGTGTGTTCTGGTAGTCTTTAATAGTTGATTCTAAGATTTGTATTTGATCATGTATATGTTTTTGCTGTTTTTTCTTTGTTATAGAGCCAAAAAGATTGGAGAGGTGGTTTATCCATACATCTCCATTTTGGATAGATAACTCTTCGTGTTGTTTGTTTAGAGTTTTCCAATTTTCCCAGAAGTGGTTAGATTCTATGGATTCTTCATTTACACTGAATGTGTTCAGAAAGCAAAGACATTTCTGCTTGACTGAATCACATGTTGTCGCCTCACCTCCACTTTTAAATTAGAACAATGACAGACCATTAACACATGGCTCTTTGTTCATAAAACCTTTTAGACGTCTGTCTGTTGCTTATCATGAGGCTGTGAATCAACGTTAACACCGCCACCATGTTAGTTCATTTAAACCGCCACAGTCATTAACTTCAAAAGGCAATCAGAGTAAAGAGAGAGAGAAACTAAAGTTAGTAAGTCTTAACTTTCATCACCCATTGATGAACTTGCGGTATGTGTGCGAGTGTGTATGCAAGTGTGTGTGCGAGTGTGTATGCGAGTGTGTGTGCGAGTGTGTGTGCGAGTGTATGTGTGTGCAAAGCGCTAAAGCTTTAAAAAGAGATCCTCCTCCCAATGGGGCTGCGAGCAACTCAATAAACAAACTTTAACTGGTACATCTGTAACCCAAGCCACTATATTGCTCTGCTGTCCCGCCCTCCCTCCCTTTCCCTCCCTCCTTCTTTTCTTCCCTCTCTCCCTTTAATGGTTGGACCCCTCCTAAACAACATCAACAACATGTCAATTAGCAGCCTGTTGGTGTTTACGACTCTCTAATCTGAGATGGAAGAGTCAGACTCTGTGGTATCAGCCGAGGCGAATGAGAGTGAGAACCTGGGGAATTGGAGCCACAATGGTGCTTGTGTCAGGGAGAAGTGAGAGGGAGAGAGAGTGGGGAGTTGGATCCATAATGGCGCTGATGCGAGGATGCTAAAATTAGCAGCCCCAAACTGTTAAGTAGCTCTGTGGATTTTCATTGTGGAAGTTCATTAACACGTTTGACGTTTGGAAGCGCTGAAGGAATCAGCCTGGGACTGAAAACACTTCAGCCGATTAAGATAACACTACTAAGAGACACTGAGAGGGAGAGCGAGAGAGAGAGAGAGAGAGAGAGAGAGAGAGAGAGATAGTGAGAGAGAGAGAGAGAGAGAGAGAGAGAGTGAGAGTGAGAGTGAAAGCCGACTAACATGCCTAGAGGGACAGAGAGAAGGATGAAGAGGGAGAGCGATAAATGGAGAGATAGTGAGTGAGAGAGAACAGACTGGAGGTGAAGTGAGGGTAGAGAGAGTAGTCAGAGAGAAGTAAAAGAGTGTGCAGGTTCAGTTGAAGAACTAGTGTCAGCTGGGAGTACTGTCACCACCTGACCCATTTATTTATTCTGTTAACTATGAACTGTTCCACTCACCGTCAGTAGAGCATCCAGTGGAGCCATCACTGGAGCAGTACCTCATCTCTATCCTCTGTCGGCCCACCTCTAGCAGGGCAGGGTCCGGGACGCGGGCCTTACAGGTGTACCGGAACCGCTGCTCATAGTGACCGCCGTTGTCCGAGATGTTGACCGGCGTCCAGGGGGTCCAAGGGGTGGTCTTCTTCAGGTCTGGACAAGGGAGGGTGTTACACGACTGGTACTCCTGGAGAGTGAGAGAGGGGGAGGGAGAGAGAGGGAGAGAGACAGACGGACAGACATAGAATTATAATTATTAGAATGGATATTCTCATTCCAAGCGTTTGAAATCAAATCAAATGTTATTGGTTTGATATCAATCGCTTTGAATGAGAATATCCATTCTAATAATTATTTCACTCTCTCTCTCACTCTCTGTCTCTTAGTAGTGTTATCTTAATCGGATGAAGTGTTTTCAGTCACGGGCAAAAGTTAAAACATTTTGGCACCATTTGAAATTAAGCCCCAAAACATCCTTACAATTCAAAGCACTGGAAACCCAAGAGCTGAACCTTGAAAAGAGTCCCCTATGTCAACTGTTAAAAACACTAAACAGCCCTAATATCCAAACATAATACATTTTTTAGAGAAATTAAAACCTCCTATTTGACAAATTGGGTAAATTAAACAAAACACAGAATAAACTAAATTGCTATTTGGCCCTCAAAAGATAATACACATTGGCAGAATATCTCTACACTCTTAGAAAAAAAGGGTTCCAAAATGTTTCTTTGGCTGTCCCCATAGGAGAACCCTTTTTGGTTCCAGGAAGAACCCTTTTGGGATCAATGTAGAACCCCCTGTGCAAAGTATTTTATAGGGAACCCAAAAGGCTTCTACCTGGAACCAAAAGGGTTCCACTTGGAACCAACAAGGGTTCTTCAAAGGGTAATCCTATGGGGACAGCCGAAGAACCCTTTTAGGTTCTAGATTAGGGCTGTTGCGGTATCCGTATTACCGCCAAAACGGCGATCACGAGTCATGAAGGCAGTCAAATTCAATGTGACTGTTTTAGCCACTATAATTAGGCTTCTCCAAGCTCTGATGCTGCTGATGGTCATTAGTAGCCTAACAAACTTGCTAACTGCCTGGTACTCAGCACTCTATTGTCCCTCTAACACTTCATTAGAACCCATGAGCTCATGTTGCGCAACATTTCTATAGGCTATGCAATTGCGCGAGAAAACAGAGTGATGGCTTCTACTAAAAAGAGGAGGATCCCATCAGCTTTCTATAGGCTAGGTCTACTATATTAATTTCACAACTTTCCTAATATTAAGCACATTGTTTATCTTTACAACAGGAGTATAGCCTACCTGGTGGGCTGCAGAGGTTTTGTGGCAACATCTACAACCAGACTGCTTAGAGACCTGGGAATTAAGGGCCAGAGCCAGCGTTCGGCAATCAAAGCTGTATCAGAGGCGGCAGAAGGCAGCAGTCAATGGCTCTGGATGAAGAGGAAAGACCCCAGCTGGGCCCCGAAATGAGAGGGCCAGGAGGTATGCGGTCAACAATGCTTGACTCAGGGAGGAAGACGCCCCTGCCATGCATAGTCCCATGGGATGTTGGCTATCAACAACAAGGCAACTCCTATGACTAATTGGGAATGGGACGCAAGCGTAGGATTGATCACCCTGTCGCTGGCCGCCTTTGGGGAGGGTGTATAGTGTGAAAGGCCGAAACACCCTAGGAACCAAAGGTACACTACTGACGATGCGCTCCCCAAATTTCACCAGTCTCACTGTTCATGAACTCTTGGAAGTGCTTGCACAAAGGATAGTAACATCTCATCCTGTGTTCTTGGAATCTACCTGGCTGGCATGAAAATCAACCAGGGGAAAAGCTTCCTCCATTCGCTATTTAAGTGCATAGATGACATGTATTTTTTCCCTCAGACCCTGTTTTGAGACTGGTGCATGATAATGGTCCATTCTAAATCAAAACAAATTTCACACATATATTATTTAGTATATGTAAAGACAAGATTAAATCAAGAATAGTCTGATGGGTGACAATATCAGCCTATCACTTGTGAATTATATACCAGCATTGTAACGAGTATTACCGAAGGTGGCCTCCCTTCCTGTTCGAGTGGCGCTCGGCGGTCGTCGTCGCCGGTCTACTAGCTGCCACCGATCCCTTTTCCTTTTCGTTTGGTTTTGACTAATTGATTTCACCTGTTTATTGTTTGGTTGTTAGGGTGGTGTTATTTAAGTTCGTTTAGCCCGTTTCTGTTTGTGCGGGCTTGTCTCTCTGTTTGTGTATGAGGTTGTTATTTTCACGTTGGGGTTTTTCCACAGTCTGGATTTATTTTCCAGTGTGTACTTTATTCAAGTCGGATTTTTACGCCAAATATTTTTGACGTTACCAGTTGTTCATCTGGTTGGACATTAAAGAGTGGTTTTCCCCATTACCTTTGCTCTCTGCGCCTGACTCCTTACAATTGTCCTCATTGATCGTAACAGAAGCCCGCACCTTATATGGAGCCAGCAGGAGCAGCGACCACCCCTCTCCCCACGATGGAGGAGAGAGTCCTTCATCACACGTCCATCCTCCATCGCATCGGATCAGCTATGGATCTTATGATGGAGAGGATGGATCGTTGGGAGAGGAGTGGTCTCCCTACTAACCCACCTACCCTCCCTCCAGCAACTATACCATCTCCTCCAGCGGGATCCGGTACCAGCGCCTTGCGTATTACGCCTCCAAGCCAGTACGATGGAGCGGCGGCGGGGTGCCAGGGATTCCTGCTACAATTAGATCTGTACCTGGCCACCGTCCGACCAGCTCCCTCGGACGAAGAGAGCGTGAGTGTCCTCGTCTCCTGCCTGACGGGTAGAGCCCTAGAGTGGGCCAATGCGGTCTGGAACGGGGCCGACTCAGCGAGGGGCCACTACCCGGAGTTCACCCGCCGTTTTCGGGCCGTGTTCGATCACCCTCCAGATGGCCGAGCGGTGGGTGAGAGATTGTTCTATCTACGACAGGGGACGAGGAGCGCGCAGGACTTCGCGCTGGATTTCCGGACCTTGGCCGCTGGAGCAGGGTGGAACGACAGGGCCCTGATAGACCATTACAGGTGTAGCCTGAGAGAGGACGTCCGCAGAGAGCTGGCTTGTCGGGACACTACGCTAAGTTTGGATGAACTAATAGACATGTCTATCCGGTTAGACCATCTGCTAGCTGCTCGCGGACGTTCTGAAAGGGTCCTGTCCGTTCCATCTCCTGACCCTCCTGCTCCCATCCCGATGGAGGTAGGAGGGGCAGCATCTAGGGAGATCGGAGGAGGCTCCTCCTGTACCAGTTGTGGCCGAAGAGGGCACACTTCCGGTCGGTGCTGGAGGAGTTCATCTGGGAATCGAGAGGGCAGGCAGAACACTCCTCGGTCACCTCAGGTGAGTCAGCACCATACTCTCCCAGAGCTTCCTGTTGGTCACATGTTTTTGTTAATATGTTTCCTTAAATTTTTTCCCTCTCTCCAGCATAAGGCGCTAGTCGATTCAGGCGCAGCTGGGAACTTTATAGATCGCGGACTCGCTCAGAAGTTGAGGATCCCGTTAGTTAAGGTAGACCCCCCTTTCCCTGTGCACTCCTTAGATAGTCGACCGTTAGGGTCAGGGCTGGTCAGGGAGGCCACAATTCCTTTGGAGATGATTACGCAGGGGAATCATAAGGAACGGATTAGTCTGTTTCTTATCGATTCACCTGCGTTTCCGGTGGTGCTGGGGATTCCCTGGCTGGCTATTCACAATCCGACGATTTCGTGGAAACAGGGAGCTCTACAGGGGTGGTCTGATGAGTGTTCAGGCAGGTGTGTAGGAGTTTCCATCGGTGCGACAACGGTGGAGAGTCCAGACCAGGTTTCCACCGTGCGCATTCCCGCTGAGTATGCCGATTTGGCTATCGCTTTCAGTAAAAAGAAGGCGACCCAATTACCACCCCATCGACAGGGGGATTGCGTGATAAACCTCCAGGTAAACGCTGCACTTCCCAGGAGTCATGTGTATCCTTTGTCCCAGGAGGAGACGTTGGCTATGGAGACATATGTCACGGAAGCTCTGGGACAGGGATTAATTCGGCCCTCCATGTCACCCGTCTCCTCGAGTTTCTTTTTTGTGAAGAAAAAGGATGGTGGGTTGCGTCCGTGTATTGATTATCGAGGTCTCAATTCCATCACGGTGGGTTTTAGTTACCCACTACCTCTCATCGCTACGGCGATGGAATCATTCCACGGAGCACGGTTCTTCACGAAACTGGATCTCAGGAGCGCGTATAATCTGGTGCGTATTCGGGAGGGAGATGAGTGGAAAACCGCGTTTAGTACTACATCGGGCCATTATGAGTACCTCGTCATGCCGTACGGGTTAAAGAATGCTCCAGCTGTCTTTCAATCCTTTGTTGACGAGATTCTCAGAGACCTGCACGGACAGGGTGTGGTGGTGTATATTGACGATATTTTGATCTACTCCGCTACACGCGCCGCGCATGTGTCTCTGGTGCGCAAGGTTCTTGGGCGACTGCTGGAGCATGACCTGTACGTGAAGGCGGGGAAATGTGAGTTTTCTAAACAAGCCGTTTCCTTCCTGGGTTATTGCATTTCCAGCTCGGGGGTGGATATAGGGGGTGACCGCGTAAAAGCCGTGCGTAATTGGCCGACTCCGACCACGGTAAAAGAGGTGCAGCGGTTCTTAGGGTTTGCCAATTACTACCGGAGGTTTATCCGGGGTTTTGGTCAGGTAGCAGCCCCTATTACCTCACTGCTGAAGGGGGGGCCGGTGCGTTTGCAGTGCTCAGCAGAGGCGGACAGAGCCTTCTGTAGGTTGAAGGTGCTGTTTACCGAGGCGCCAGTGTTGGCGCATCCGGACCCTTCTTTGGCGTTTATAGTAGAGGTGGACGCATCCGAGGCTGGGGTTGGAGCGGTGCTCTCACAGCGCTCGGGTGTGCCACCAAAACTCCGCCCTTGTGCTTTTTTTCCGAAAAAACTCGGGCCAGCGGAGCGGAATTATGATGTGGGGGATAGGGAGTTGTTGGCTATGGTTAAAGCCCTGAAGGTGTGGAGACACTGGCTTGAGGGGGCTAAGCACCCTTTCCTCATCTGGACTGACCACCGTAACCTGGAGTATATCCGATCAGCTAAGAGACTGAATCCGCGTCAGGCAAGGTGGGCCATGTATTTCACCAGATTTCGTTTTACGATCTCGTATCGACCAGGTTCCCTCAACACTAAGGCCGACGCGCTGTCTCGCCTCTATGACTCAGAGGAGCGGTCCATCGATCCTACTCCCATCATTCCGGCGGCCAAGTTGGTGGCACCGATAGTATGGGAGGTGGACGCGGACATCGAGCGGGCGTTAAGGGAGGAACCTGCGCTTCCACAGTGCCCGGAGGGGCGTAGGTATGTACCGCTCGCTGTTCGTGATCAATTGATTCGATTGGCTCATGGTATACTCTCGTCAGGTCACCCGGGTATTTCGAGGACAGTGCGAGGTCTTAGGGGGAAGTACTGGTGGCCCACCTTGGAGAGGGATGTGCGATTCTATGTCTCTTCCTGTTCGGTGTGCGCTCAGAGTAAGGCTCCTAGGCACCTGCCTCGAGGGAAGTTACAACCCCTCCCCGTTCCACAACGGCCGTGGTCCCATCTTTCGGTGGATTTTCTGACTGACTTACCTCCATCTCAGGGGAACACTACGATCCTGGTCGTTGTGGATAGGTTCTCTAAGTCCTGCCGTCTTATCCCGTTGCCCGGTCTCCCTACGGCCCTGCAGACTGCGGAGGCATTATTTACCCATGTCTTCCGGCACTACGGGGTGCCCGAGGATATTGTTTCTGATCGGGGTCCCCAGTTCACTTCCAGAATATGGAAGGCGTTTATGGAGCATTTGGGGGTCTCGGTAAGCCTTACATCGGGGTATCACCCGGAGAGTAATGGGCAGGTGGAGAGAGTGAACCAGGAGGTGGGTAGGTTTCTGCGGTCGTATTGCCAGGACCGGCCAGGGGAGTGGTCAAGATACATCCCCTGGGCAGAGATTGCTCAGAACTCACTAAGCCACTCCTCTACCAACATGTCACCATTTGAGTGTGTGTTGGGGTATCAGCCGGTTCTGGCACCATGGCATCAGAGTCAGACCGAGGCTCCTGCGGTGGAGGAGTGGGTACAGCGCTCTAAGGAGACTTGGAGAGCCGTCCAGGAGTCTCTGCGTCAGGCGAGTAGACGGCAGAAGAAGAGCGCTGACCGTCACCGCAGTGAGGCCCCCGTGTTTGCACCGGGGGATAGGGTCTGGCTCTCGACCCGAAACCTGCCCCTCCGCTTGCCCTGCCGGAAGCTGGGTCCGCAGTGTGTAGGGCCATTTTAAGTCCAGGGGGGAATATATGAGGTGTGTTACCGATTGTTACTTCCTCCGTATTACCGTATTAACCCCTCATTTCATGTGTCTCTCCTCAGGCCGGTGGTAGCTGGACCCATGCAAGAAGGTGAGGTTCCGGAGGTCCCTCCACCCCCTCTGGATATAG
Source organism: Salvelinus fontinalis (assembly GCF_029448725.1). Classification (NCBI taxonomy): domain Eukaryota; kingdom Metazoa; phylum Chordata; class Actinopteri; order Salmoniformes; family Salmonidae; genus Salvelinus; species Salvelinus fontinalis. The sequence continues at coordinate 19,374,009 of NC_074689.1, read as the reverse complement.
AGGGGTCCCCGGCGTACAGGATAAGGTCCATTCTGGATTCCAGACGCCGGGTGAGGGGCCTGCAGTACCTCGTGGACTGGGAGGGGTACGGTCCGGAGGAGAGGTGCTGGGTCCCGGTGGGGGATATATTGGATCCATCTATGCTGAGAGAGTTCCATCGCCTCCATCCGGATCGCCCTGCGCCTCGGCCCCCGGGTCGTCCTCGAGGCCGGCGTCGGCGCGCTGCGGGAGCTGCGCGTCAGGAGGGGGGTACTGTAACGAGTATTACCGAAGGTGGCCTCCCTTCCTGTTCGAGTGGCGCTCGGCGGTCGTCGTCGCCGGTCTACTAGCTGCCACCGATCCCTTTTTCCTTTTCGTTTGGTTTTGACTAATTGATTTCACCTGTTTATTGTTTGGTTGTTAGGGTGGTGTTATTTAAGTTCGTTTAGCCCGTTTCTGTTTGTGCGGGCTTGTCTCTCTGTTTGTGTATGAGGTTGTTATTTTCACGTTGGGGTTTTTCCACAGTCTGGATTTATTTTCCAGTGTGTACTTTATTCAATCGGATTTTTACGCCAAATGTTTTTGACGTTACCAGTTGTTCATCTGGTTGGACATTAAAGAGTGGTTTTCCCCATTACCTTTGCTCTCTGCGCCGGACTCCTTACAATTGTCCTCATTGATCGTAACAAGCATAAGGAATTTACTTTTTTTTGCAACATTTTCTAATCATAGTTGCACACGTCTTGTAGCCTAGGCTATAGGCGGATATGTTATCTTTTATTTTTTAAATTACACCTTTTTTAATTTTTTTTACCCGCTGCAACTCCCGTACGGACTCGGGAGAGGCGAAGGTCGAGAGCCATGGTCAACTTTTGTACTATGGGGGATAGTAGATTGACATAGGCTAGTGCTTTTGCTGTCCATTAGGCCTACTCATCTTGACGGCTGACAAAGGAAATGTGGACAGTTCTTCCAATATCTTCAATATGCACCTCGGAATTGGATAAGGACACGTGCAGTTGCATCCCCGATGTGTCTGTCTTCACTTGTAGCCTGTGAGAAAGACCCGATCATGTGATGGGAGAAGGACACAACAGCCACTGGCCGCAAAATGCATGACTTTATTTAGGACACGTTACAGCCACAAAAGGGATGCTGCCGTGAGGCAATTTCAAGTGCTTGTCAAATTGTGAATGAGAGACTAAAGACGTGTGTACAGCCTGCAGAAAAAACGAAGAAAAGCTCATGTCTAGTCTTTTTTCAAAATCATCATTAGAGTCGAATCATGCAGCCTTACAATGTATTAAAAATCAAAACATATAGCCCAACGTTTGTAGAACAACTAAAGTTACATTAATAAGTCTAAATGAAGCATATAGGAGAACATCATTCTTTGTTAACCTCATGAGCGCACTCCCTCAAATCGTTTGGAGAAAATATTTATATTTTATTCAGCTTTGTTTAATTGTATTCTTCATACAATAAAATAATGCCATGGAATTCTAAGCAAATCTTGTCTGCTAAATGAACTAGTATAGTCCACAGCCATTTGGCATAGCCAGATCAGGACCTAAGATAAGGACAACTCAGAGTATGCTATTCTGTTCTTATGAAATAGACTACATTTTCTAATCATGCTTCTTTAGACCTGTCTAAAATAAATAATCGATTTATTTTGAAGGTGTAGGCTATATTACATGGATTTATTAGATGTTATATGTTCCAAAGGTCTGCATCAGTGATTTGTGTGGAAGCCAGGAGATGCTAAATACAGTGAGACCGACAGTTATTTGCTTGACAATCACCGGCTGACAAAATGTTGTGACTACCACAGCCCTATTCTAGATTGCACCTTTTTTTCTAAGAGTGCACTCTGTCAGAGATACAAAACAGAGACTGATCCTGACCAAGTACAGGCACAGTGACCACCAATTGGCTATAGAAAAGGGAATCACAAAAAGACATGGCTACGCAAAGAGGAGCGTCTATGTGGTCACTGCACGACAGGGGAGGTAGAGACAGAGATGCACTTTTTCCTCTGTTGTGAGAAATACTCCCAAATAAGATCATATTTTTAAAGAGATAAATATCTCAATCAATTCCCATCTTCTGTGCATTTACTAATGACATAAAGCTGGGAATTATTCTGGGTGAGGGAGAAACCACAAATATTACTGCCAGGTATGTACAGTATATGATTGCCATGGGCTAAGGGATATCCCATGAACATTAATTTGCTGAAGCATTTACATTGTAAATAACTTACTAGTAATACATAGTGGAACGTTCATCCATGTACACATTGTTGTTTATTTATTAGACAACCTTTCTTTTTTGTTTTTTATAATTATATTTTTATGCAATTAAATGTTTTGACTGAAGATTACACAATACAACCACAGTAGTGTTGTACCTGAATACATGATTATATGTACTAGTATTATTAATACTAAAATTAACTGTATTTCATAATCCTTATAGAATTGTACTGTATTTACTGAAATGCTGTACCACAATACTGCTTTGGCAATATCTACAAATTGTATTTCATGCCAATAAAATAATCTGAATTTGAATTTGATATTCCCGTGGAGAACAGAGAGGAAAGAGCAAAACTCATAGATTTAGAACTAGATGAATGCATATTAACATTCTACGATGACTTTACCCCGTGGTGTTTGTGCCAAGCATCATTTCTGCTGACGGGCAGCAGGTATCACATATGAACTATGAAACAGTCCCATTAGACCCACGTGCTGAACATGGCAAGTGGCAAACAGGCAGAAAAGGTCATTGATCAGATGTGATTTATAACAGAGGGGGAGGGAGGTGGGGAAGGGAAGAAGGATGGATGAAGGGAAGGATGGTGGGGGGAAAAGAAGGAGGGTGGACATGTGAGGGTATGATAATGGGAAAAACATGATACATAACTTTGAGTGACATTTCCATTTGACGTTCACTCCACCTGCAAAAGGAGAGATGTCGGTCTCTGCCTTCCTCTCTGGCTGTTTGTTACAATAGTTAAAGTGAAAACCCCAGACCCACACAACAAGGCCCCTTTCCATCCTCGTTGTCGAACTATCTAATGTGTCTCTGTCTAATAGAGAACCATTGTTGCATGCTTTCTCCTCCGTTTTCCCCCTCTCCTTTCATTTCTCCTTTCCCTCACGCTCTCCGGTCCTTCTCCCAGGCAGCCATAAATACATGCTTTCCAGGGCACTGTTAGTGGTGATGACATACCGATGTGCATGCCTCAGTATGTCTAACGATCCAAGCGGCACCTGCTTATAACGACAAGTCAGATGAATAAAAACGATAGGAGAGCAGAGGTGGGAGGGAGTGATAAGGTGATGCAGTGATACCGGGGGACTAAACTACACCATCGTCTTCGTCTCAGCGTCGTTTAGAGGGTGGAAGTTGATATAACGGCCATTCTCCCAGTTCCTTACTTATTCATGTTGAGTGAGGCCTTGAGTTGAGTGACTGCCAGACCTTGACCAAATAAGATAAAAGTCTCTTTTGTTCATCCATCAGGTTGTCACAGTGATTCTGGGGTTGGACAGAGGGGCGGGAACACTGCATATTTTCATCTCTCTCTCCCTCTCTCCCTCTCTCCCTCTCTCCCTCTCTCCCTCTCTCCCTCTCTCCCTCTCTCTCTCTCTCTCTCTCTCTCTCTCTCTCTCTCTCTCTCTCTCTCTCTCTCTCTCTCTCTCTCTCTCTCTCTCTCTCTCTCTCTCTCTCTCTCTCTATATATATATATATATATATATATCTTTGCCTCTATATCTCTCGCCCTCTCTCTCCATCTCTCTCCGTCTCCCCCAGCGTGGGCCCAGGAACAGGAGTCCAAGGTTAAAGACAGTAGGAGGATCCAGATTGGGTTACGTTACGGAGATGATGAATGAGAGTGTCATCCCCGTCGCCTTTCTGACTTCACACTGTCTAGATTAGTAATCATCAGCCTGTCACACATTAATATTAAACACCATCAAGCATCAGGAGGACCTGGCCCGGCCCCAGCCATAACAAACAGCCTCTGTCTTCAATAGAACCTCCTCCTTCTCAGCAATGGCTCGCCAATATTTAACATGATCCAATAAACCTAGTCAAAGATGAGCCAACGGGCCCAGTCTGGAATGATAATCTATTCTTCATAGTCTATTAATAGCCATATAGGACTAGGGAAGACACGTTTAACCTCTTTCAGTCTCTCCCCAAGGATGACAAAAACAACACCCAGCATGCAACAGTAAACAGGAAGGGGATGTTTGTTGTTGTGAGTTGTCCTCAAACAGTGTGAATTTGTAATGAGTGTGAGTGTGTGAGAATGTATTAGAAATGGACCGAGGGCCACGAAATAAACAGGTTCACTAGGTGGGAAATATCCCAAATAAATGTTGATTTACCCCTAAAACGTTCAGACAAATGTCCTCCTGCGTATTGTAATGACATTTTACACCAGATGATTTTAGGGCGAGCCGGGCACACTAATAAAATGACATTAGTGATGAAAAAATAGGAATCATTGCCTGTATCTCTTCCTCTACACCCCATCACACATCGCTCCACTCGCAAACGCCTCTATTCCGGAAAAAATTAAGGGAAACTGAAAACGCAGCAGAAATCATCGGAACGTGTAGAGTGGCATGTGGAACGCTAAATTGGATTCAATTAGTGGCTCATTCCTGCTGGGACCATTCATATGCATTATGGAGAGGACAAGAGCAGAGGGAAGAAGGGGAGGGGAACGGGATGTGCTGAGGTACATTATAATTCACAACCCCTCTAACAGACAGCTGCCCAGAGGCTGCTAATAGAATAATGCGTACCGCAGCCAGCTCAGCGTTCGGCTGAGAGTATAAGGATGTTGGATATGTTCTTTACTGCTTCAGACACACAAGCTGTTTGGGCTTTCTGTCCAGCACATACAGTGTGTGTGTGTCTCTGTCCAGTCTCTCTGTCTGTGTGTGTCTGTGTGTGTGTGTCTGTGTGTGTCTGTGTGTGTGTGTGTGTGTGTGTGTGTGTGTGTGTGTGTGCGTGCGTGCGTGCGTGCGTGCGTGCGCGTGCGCGTGCACGTGCGTGCGCGTGCGCATGCGTGTGTGTGTGTGTGTGTGTGTGTAGGCCTACAGTTGAGTAATGGACTCAGGCATCTCCTGTCTCATTCATTCTCCATCCTAGACTCTCCTGGTTATTTTTCTAGGTGTTAAAAGCAGAGGGCCGGGAGAGGGGCGACAGAGGGTGATGAGAGAGGGGGATGACAGAGGGAGATGGGGGGTGTCAGGGGGCGATTCGTGTGGCTTGTGAAAGCATTACCTAAACCCGTGCCCCTAAGCCTCTCCTCCATTGTTTTATCAATGTGTCTGTCTGGAGGGTGTGTGTGAAGGGAGGCAGATGGGGGACATACGGTACGTGTATGTGTCTGTATGTGTGTGTGTGTGCGTGCGTGCGTGCGTGCGTGCGTGTATGACTGTGGGTGTGTGTGTATGTGTTGACGGTGAGTAATAGGGATCTTTGTCTCTGGAGCCTCCTAACATCATTACAGTCAGTCGTGTTTATATCACTGCACTAAGAGACATGTGTGACGGTGTGTGTGCACCTCTGGCCCTGCGGTTCCTGACACTACCCGTTCTGTTAGCCAGCCCAGCCAGCCTTGCTGCTAACTATCCATCCATCTCCCAGGTGCCTGCTTACTGTAACTCAGAACAGCTATGATATCTGCTGTGAGAAGAGAAGCAGTGTGTGTGTGTGTGTGTGTGTGTGTGTGTGTGTGTGTGTGTGTGTGTGTGTGTGTGTGTGTGTGTGTGTGTGTGTGTGTGTGTGTGTGTGTGTGCGTGGGTTGGGGGGGGGGGCATACTGCTGTCTGTCTGTCTGCCTGTCTGTCTTCATTAATAGCAGCCTCTAGTATCCTGGGGAGAGAGGACAGATGGCTCATAAAAACATACCTCTTCCCGGTTTACGCTTCCTTTCCTGCGCTGAAATAAATATTCTCATCATTCTCCGTCTTTCCATGGTGGGTACAAAAAGCAGAATAGACGCAAGGATGTGTTGATTTATCTGGGAAGATTTTACAACTTGTAGTCTACGTCTGGCATAATGGGAGCAATGATAAAGGAGTTGTGAGTAACATCACTTATTGGTAGCCTTTACATGTATTACAACCATGGGTGACTATCTGATTACAGTTGCTTCAAGATATCCACCATTGTTCCTGTACCCAAGAAAGCAAAGATAACTGGACTAAATGACTATCGCCCCGTAGCACTCACTTGTGTCATCATGAAGTGCTTTGAGAGGCTAGTTAAGGACCATATCACCTCCACCTTACCTGACACTCTAGACCCACTTCAATTTGCATACCATCCCAATAGATCCATGGACGGCACAATTGCCATAGCACTGCACACTGCCCTATCCCATCTGGACAAGAGGAATACCTATGTAAGAATGCTGTTCATTGACTACACCTCAGCCTTCAACCACATAGTACCCAGGCTCATCATTAAGCTTGGGGCCCTGGGTCTGAAACCCGTCCTGTGCAACTGGGTCTTGGACTTCGTAACGGGCGGTGAAGGTAAGCAACAGCACCTCCACTACGCTGATCCTCAACACAGGGGCCCGACAAGGGTGTGTGCTCAGCCCCCTCCTGTATTTCCTATTCACCCATGACAATGTGGCCACACGTGTCTCCAAGACAATCACCAACTTTGCAGACGACATAACAGAGGTAGGCCTGATTACCAACAACGACGAGACAATCTACAGGGAAGAAGTGAGGGCCCTGGCAGAGTGGTGGTAGGAAAATAACCTCTCCCTCAACGTCAACAAAACGAAAAAGCTGATCGTGGACTTCAGGATACAGCAGGGGGAGCACGCCACCATCCACATCGACGAGGCTGCAGCGGAGGTGAAAAGCTTCAAGTTCCTTAGCGCACACATCACTGAAATGGTCCACCAACACAGACAGGAGGCTGAATAAATGTGTCTTGACACCTAAGTGTCACGTTCCTGACCTATTTCTGTTAGTTTGTTGTATGTGTTAGTTGGTCAGGACGTGAGTTTGGGTGGGCATTCTATGTTGTCTGTTTCTATGTTGGTTTATGGGTTGCCTGGTATGGCTCTTAATTAGAGGCAGGTGTTTGGCGTTCCTCTAATTAAGAGTCATATTTAGGTAGGTTGTTTCACAGTGTTCGTTGTGGGTGGTTGTCTCCTGTGTCAGTGTTTGTCGCACCATACGGGACTGTTCGGTTTGTTTGTTCATCGTCATTTATGTGTAGGCTATTTTCCCTGTTCGTGCGTTCTCGTGTTTTATTGTAAGTTCGTATGTCCAGGTTTGTCTACTCCGTTTTGTTATTTTGTTAATTAGTCAAGTGTATTTCGTTTCGTGTTTTCCCCGTCTTGTTTAGTAAAATCATGTCTTCACAATCCTCTGCATCTTGGTTCCATCACTACTCCTCCTTTTCGGTTGAAGAGGAGGAGGACCACCGTTACACTAAGACTCTCACAAACTTTTACAGATGCACCATCCTGTTGGGCTGTATCACCACCTGGTACGGCAACTGCACCGTCCGTAACCATAGGGCTCTCCAGAGGGTGGTGAGCTCTGCCCAACGCATCATCGGGGGCACACTGCCTGCCCTCCAGGACATCTACAGCACCGGGTGTCACAGGAAGGCCAGAAAGATCATCAAGGACCTCAGCCACCTGAGCCACGGCCTGTTCACCTCGCTACCATCCAGAAGGCGAGGTCAGTACAGGTGCATCAAAGCTGGGACCAAGAGACTGAAAAACAGCTTCTATCTCCAGGCCATCAGACTCTTAAATAGTCACCACTAGCCGGCCTCTGCCCAGTACCCTGCACTGAACTTTATTTACTGTCACTAGTTGGCTACCACCCAATTACTCAACCCTGCACCTTAGAGGCTACTGCCTATGTACATAGGCATGGAATCACTGGTCACTTTAATAACAGAACACTGATCACTTTAATAATGTTTACATACTGTTTTACCCACCACATTCGTATGTATAGTATTCTAGTCAAGGCCTATCCTATTTAACTATTGCTGTACATAATATATTTTATGCTACGTATTCTTCAGATGTACTACATATTATATCCATTTACTTTCCATACTGTATGCATTGTCGTCCTAATAGTTCAATATTTCTTAATTCCATTCTTTCACTTTTTTAGATTTATGTGTATTGTTAGATATTACTGCACTGTTGGAGCTAGGAACACAAGTATTTCGCTACACCCGCAATAACATCTGCTAAATATGTGTATGTGACCAATAAAATGTGATATCTTTGATCACTTTAAATAGAGAGAATGTGTGTGTGTGAGAGAGAGAGAGAGAGAGAGAGAGAGAGAGAGAGAGAGAGAGAGAGAGAGAGAGAGAGAGAGAGAGAGAGAGAGAGAGAGAGAGAGAGAGAGAGAGAGAGAGAGAGAGAGAGAGAGAGAGAGAGAGAGAGAGAGAGAGAGAGAGAGAGAGAGAGAGAGAGAGAGAGAGAGAGAGAGAGATCATAAGACACTGACCTCTCTGCCCTCTTTCCCACCTCTCAAATTTGTTACTTCATGGTCTCCAATCTGCCGTGGGCTTTGCTTTGCCCAACGCTGATAAAAACAGTTTCTTACATCTCCCTTCCTCACCCTGCTACTAACCCTAACCCCAAACTGGAAACACACCTCACCTACCACAGATAGGGTTCACATCTTGAAATTAGGTTCAGAGAGGTTTACCACACGGATAGGGAGACCGGGAGATACTCAGTTTCCGTCTAGGAATGGGGTCTTGGAATGGGGTTCTGGGAAGGAAGCCTTCAGGGCCGGAGTGGTATTCCCAAAATAATGGGATAATGGCAGAACAGTGGTGACAGACTTAAGGCAGCTGCAGCTGGGAGTGTGTGTGTGTCTGTTTGTGTGGTCCAAACACTGGCACGTCCTAGACTACATTATCGTCCGTCAGTGCAACCAAAAGCAGGTACTAAGTGAACCGACCCATGCTGAACTGACCACCGCTTAATTAGGTCCAAACCCCGAATTAAGATTTGCCCACGCCACCCAAGGAAGGCCTTGAATAAGTGACTCAACAGTAATGCCCTCAAAAACCCTTCCACCATCATCACTTGTGCCGTCTCCTCTACACCAAACTCCCCCCAACCCTCCCGGATTGATGAGAACGCTTCTGACATTCACACACTCCTACAAAACAAACGCCAAGCCCACAAAGCTCTCCTGTCCAACCCAGACTCCCCCACTTTCCAATCCTCCCTCTCCCAGGGTCAAACCATCTGATGAGATCAAAAGTATAACAGACAAAAACAACACCCAGGGGTTCTATGCTGCCATTAAAGCCCTCTACGGCCCGCAGAAACAAGTCATCACTTCGGTCAGGTCTGCCCATGGAAACACACTTTTCAAGACCACAAGAGGATCTCGGAGAGATGGGTAGAGCACTTTGGAAACCTCCTTAACCACACCAACCCAACAAACCTGCTCATCCTGTACACACTCCCACACATCCCCACCATTCATGAACTCGACAACCCACTACAGTTTTCTGAGGTCCACCAGGCGATTAAAATCCTAAAAGATAAGAAAAGTGTTGGACCAGACGGCATCCCAGCTGAAATCCTGAAGCAAGGGGGATATCTCCTCTTGTGCCAAATTCCACCTCCTCACCAAAGCCATCTGGCTGTCTGAAACCATCCCACAGGAATGGAAGGATGACAATATTGTAGTCATCTACAAGAAGGGTGACAAAGCAGCTTGTGGTAACAGCATAGGCATCTCCCTTCTTTCAGTGACAAGGAAGGTTTTTTATTTTATTTTATTTAACCTTTGTTTAACCTTTATTTAACTAGGCAAGTCAGTTAAGAACAAATTCTTATTTACAATGACGGCCTACCCTGGCCAAACCCGGACAACGTTGGGCCAATTGTGTGCCGCACTATGGGATTCCCAATCACGGCCGGATGTGATGCAGCCTGGATTTGAACCAGGTACTGCAGTGATGCCTCTTGCACTGAGATGCAGTGTCTTAAAGCACTGCACCACTCGGGAGCCCAAGGCCATTTTAAGGATAATGTGCTATCTACTCGCGTAGCACCTATCTGAAAATATCCTCCCAGAATCACAGCGCGGCTTCAGGAAAGGCAGGAGCACCACCGACATGATTTTTGTGGCCAAACAAATGCAGGAAAAGTGCCAGGAACAAAACCAAGACCTCTACATGGCTTTGATAAACCTCATCAAAGCCTTTGACACCATCAAACGTGAGATGCTCTGGCAGCAGCTCACCACACTTGAGTTGCCTCCCAAGTTTCTGAGTGTCTTAAAACAATTCCATTAAGGAATGCACGCCAGAGTGGTGCTTGGTGGGCATTAATCAGAGCCCTTTAGCGTAGAGGTTGGGGTCAAGCAAGGCTGTGTTCTGGCTCCAGGTAATGTTTAACATGTTCCATTTCTGCAGTTACAAGCCTGTCAAACAACTCCCTTGGCTCAACCGACGGAATCCAGCTACAGTACCGTCTGGATGGAAACATCTTCAAGCCCACACAAAAAACAGAACCCAAACAGATCTTTGAATTCACGTCTGGCTTATACCCCAGAATCTATGCAAGACACCTTCAACCCGGTCTCCTCCACCTGTCGACATCCAAGACAATACCCAAAAGACAGAAATAAGTGCACAACTCTCATCCGCACCCCCCCCCCCACTCCCTTCTTTCATCACTGGTGGTGTTCTCCTCAAAGATTAACCATATTTCACTTACCTTGGTGCTGTCCTCTCTCTGGCATGCTCCCTAGATGATCAAGTCTCTGCTTCCATCGGACGACTCGGGGCCAGGGTTTTGGAAAATGTAAACCTCAAGACCCATACCAAAGTGGCAGTATACAATGTGTCTCCACCTGCTTTATGGCCCAGAGACCTGGGCCCGATATAGGCAACACATAAACATCTTGGAAGCCTTTCACATCAGAAACCTCAAGACCCACACCAAAGGGGCAGTATACAATGTGTCTCCACCTGCTTTATGGCTCAGAAACCTGGACCCCATATAGGCAACACATAAACATCTTGGAAACCTTTCAAATCAGATGCCTACAACGCATCTTAGGGCTAACCTGGGAGAACAGAGTACCCCATAACGATATCCTCACAAACACCAAGTTGACCGACTTCTCTGTTGGCTCGGCCACGTGATCCGAATGCCTGAACACTGCCTCCCCCGCCGATTTCTCTAAGGCCAGCTAAGTGCAGACAAGCGCTCTGCTGGAGGTCAGAGGACCTGCTGAAGCACTGTAACATCCATCCCTCTAGCCTGAAAACCCTAGAAGACAGCATAGGAGATGCGAGAGATGCAGCCAAAGACACCAACGCGCAGCTGGGACAACGCCATCCGACTCCCAACACACGTTTCTCAGCGCCTACATCAGCCCCCACAACCACATGAAGTGGTGCAAGCGGCAATTTCGCTAACCCACCCATACCCCCCATCCACAAGAGGAGCATTCTTCATCATCAACATCGTTGGACTAAGAGAGTGTGTGTGTGAACAGACACCCACCAGGGTAGTGAATAGATAGTGCTGCTGTGTATGTGTGTGTGGCCGTGCCGTTTTCTCAGTTGTTTTATGGGATATCAGTCATGCTTCATTACAGTTAGAGTGTTAAGGTATGGGAGGTCAGCTCTCTCAGTTGTTAAAGGGTTATCTGTGCTTAGTTAGGTCAATCACAGAACATTATCAGATATGTTACTACTTTGCTGTGGGTTGTAAGTTGCTACTTTCAGCTTGCCAGCAATATTACATTAGTCATGCGTCATTACCAGCTCCTGATGTGGTTGCTATGGAATGCAACAGTAGATATGGTTGCTATGGAATGCTATAATGCAACAGTATATATTTATATAGCTCTGAAATGGGTTGCCAGTGCACAGTGAAACATTTGTAAGATGTAACTCTCTAATCATTTGACCCATATAGAGACCATGGTGCTATCTTTATAAAAGTGTCTATAGTCAGTACATCTGACACTCACACACTTACACATCTGTTATTGCTTATCATGTGATTCTCTCTGACCCCTACTCACTAATCCATTTCAACTGTAAAGGAATCTCAGGGTCATGTGTCTTCCTTTCTATTTCTACCAGGCCCGTGGACGGAGGGAGGAGTGGGTTTGTAAATAGTGTTAAAATAACATGACAGTCTCGTCATCCTCCTGACACCCAAGAGGACACCAGCGTAGCTGACGTACACAACGTGCCATTACATCCCCTCTTGCATCACCCAGCCTTGGACTTCATTACTCAGCACTAGGATATCATATGCAGTTGGTAACATTTATAGATGGTGGCAAAAATACAATAAAATCGTATTTTTTTTAATATTCATTTGTTGTCGGCATACAGTAGATAGACTAATAAAAGTGATTAGCAATCTAACATCTACTTGTGTATTTTATTGTGTATTCAGTTGAGGGAATATAGTGTAAGACCATATAGGGGGGTGATTTAGTGTTACATGTTAATGGTTAGCATTGGTCATGTATCTGCTGTTCTTAACAACATGTTAAGTGCCATGGCTGAATATAAATACTAGGGGATTTTGGAGGGGTTGACCCTTAAAGTTCAATGTTACAGTTTAGATGGTTAAGAAGTTCAAGGTCAGTCTGCTATGGAAGTGCAGCCCAGATCTGTTTTTGTGTGTGTGTGACATACCTGGGCACATCCAGGGCACTCGTTGCCGTTCTCGCAGGTCCTGCGACGTGATTGGATGCCGCCTCCGCAGGGCACCGTGCAGCGTTCCCATGCCGACCAGGCCGACCAATAGACATGAGGCGGGCAGGGCAGGTGCTCGTTACAATACCTAGGAAGGACAAAGACCACGGCGGATGAGTGTGTGTGTGTTTGTGAGTGTGTTTGTGAGAATACAAGTACACACAGAGAGGATATGGGAGTGCTGGGGGCCATGTGCAATCTGAGGTCTTTACTTTGCCCAATCGTATTCCTGAGTCAGTCTGTCTTTGGAATGGTTGGTTGTAAATAAGTGGTATTTTTTACATGATACACAACACTACAATTATAAAAGAGGGACACTGGGCTTCTGAAAACCTTACCATATTTTAGACCGCGAGCTAAGGCAGCGAACCAACATAGCTTTTAAGGAGTTGGAGCTACTGATGCCATAAGACAATGACTAACCATAGAGCACTTCTGTACAGTCCAAAGACAGACAGAAAGACAGATTTACAGACCAATGTTAACAAGTTAATGAGTCTACATGCATATTCCACATATTTTAATGGTGCTGCCTTTGAAAAAGCCACACAGACTCATAAATCATGTTAAATTACAATATTTAATTATTACTGTACTGCTCCATAGGGTAATTAGTGACATTCATTATCCAATAACGTGATGCTATTGATAGTCTTATTATGGCCCATATACTTACACAAACTACAACTCCAGCAGTGTTTGTGTAACCATGAAAAACATTTATGTTGAATAAAAACTTTGTTGATAGTGACTCACGCAGATTTCCCTTACTTCATCGTGTCTGAGATTTGACTCAGAGAGAAAGCGATAGGCCTTGTTATATCTGCCTATACATATAACAGCACATTAAGAACTGCCCTTTCCATGACATAGATTGGCCAGGTGAATCCAGGTGAAAGCTATGATCCCTTATTGATGTCACTTGTTAAATCCAATTCAATCAGTGTAGATGAAGGGGAGGAGACAGGTTAAAGAACCATTTTTAAGGCTTGAGACAATTGAAACGTGGCACACAAAAGAAAACGGGGTATGGTAGTAGGTACCAGGCACACCAGTTTGTGTCAAGAACTGTAACGCTGCTTGGTTTTTCACACTCAACAGTTTCCTGTGAGTATTAAGAATGGTCCACAACCCAAAGGACATCCAGCCAACTTGACACAACTCTGTGGGAAGAATTGGAGTCAAAATGGGCCACCTTGTAGAGTCCATGCCCCAACGAATTCAGGCTGGGGAGGTTCCTAATGTTTGCTATACTTAGTGTATATTATGTTGCTTTTTGGAGCGCAATGAAAAGTTGAAATAGGAAAACATTGGTGCATTACTCTGTTTTTCTATAAACCTATTTACATTAAAGTGCCTGAGATTCGGCTGAGGAAAGGGGAGAAAAAGGGAGAAATAGAGCGAGAGATGACAGAGCGAGAAAGAAAAAGAGAGCGAGAGGAAAGTAGAACGGGAGAAGGAGAAAAGCACCGATTGCAGAAAAAAATGAGAAAGAAAAAGAAAGAGAGTGGGAGAGAGAAAGGGAGAGAAATGAAGCGAGGGAGGAAGAGAATGGGTGTAAATGGGATATAATGCAAATGATAGCGATATTAGCATTGATCTGCAGGGTCCCCTGCTGAGCCTCAGAATGGAGGAGTCAGACCTAAGCCAGATCCATAGTAAATAGATTTAGAGCTTCGCTAAACTCATCGTCAATCCAGCCATGCAAATTGTTCTGCTCACTGATTAGATTAGCCTTTGTAAAATGCAACGTCCTCCCCCTCCCTCAGTAAAACTGGGGAGGAATTCAAGAAGAAAATGGTACTAATAATTTGCCTATAGGAGCTGAGTAAGCAGGGGAATACAGTGGACATGTGCTGAGGGGGATGCAAGCATAAGGTACATAAAGCTGAGCATTAGCCAGCCAGACTTCTGCCCCATGGCATTGACTGATTGGTTTTTATAACTGTTTCTCTTCCTACGGCTAGCAAACAAGGACAAACTGCTGGGATCCCCCTGGCCAGGTACTCAGACAGTTGGGTGTGAAGAGTGACTTTTCATCATTGATATATACACTACATGACCAAAAGTATGTGAACACCTGCTTGTCAAACGTCTCATTCCAAAATCATGGGCAATAATATGGAGTTCATCCCAAAGGTGTTCGATGGGGTTTAGGTCAGGGCTTTGTGCAGGCCAGTCAAGTTCATCCACACTAATCTCGACAAACCATTGTTGTATGGACCTTTGTGCATGGGGGCACTGTCATGCTGAAACAGCAAAGGGCCTTCCCCAAACTGTTGCCACAAAGTTGGAAGCACAGAATCATCTAGAATGTTATTGAATGCTGTAGCATTAATATTTCCCTTCACTGGAACTAAGGGGCCTAGTCCGAACCATGAAAAACAGCCCCAGACTAATATTCCACCCACGCCAAACTTGACAGTTGGCACTATACATTGGGGCAGGTAGCGCTCTCCTGGTATGCGCCAAACCCAGATTCGTCCGTCAGAATGCCAGATTTGAAGCGTGATTCATCCCTCCACGGAACGCGTTTCCACTGCTCCAGAGTCCAATGGCGGCGAGCTTTACACCTTTACACCTTCAGAAAGTATTCATACCCCTTGACTTATTCCACATTTTGTTGTGTTAAAGCCTGAACATTTTTTTTTACAATACTCTATAACACACAATACCCTATAATGACAAAGTGCAATCGTTATTAAATACTCTTTAAAAAAAATTGAAAACAGGATAATTTTATTGTTCGCTAACTTCGCTGGGTAGACCTCTGTGGTTGGAGAAAAAAGTACATTACCTCTACTTATCACTATGTTTAGCCAACTGTACAAAGCTTCTGCCGGTAGCTTGCAAAGTAAACATCAGCTAACAGTACATTGGCAAATACGTTCTTCGCTGCTTGACAGACAGAGCCCACAAAGGATGGGAAATTAACCTAAACCACTCAGACTTGTCAGGTATAGTTAACGTTTATTTTATATCACTCAAATATTCAATTAATGGTGGCCAATATTGAGAGATATCGTGAGGCTACCCTCACGTATCTAAAATGACATAATCAATTGATGCTTACTGATTATGAAAGGCATGTAGTTGCTTGCTGTGTAACTGACGATAAAGCTAAATGTGTGCAATTGTTTTGCATGGAATAATGGAAAATGTGTAGTTCTGACTATGCCCTTCAAGAGGTGATGATATTAAAACCAAATAGTGTTAACATTAAACAATCCCTTGAAAACAGCACAGAGTTGTCAATAATTTTAGAGGAGCTGGGGGTCTCCCTGCCCCCCCAGCAAGAAAACCGAACGCTCTGCACCGTATTTTGACGCTATACTTTAGCTCGAACTACAGCCATCAGGCTTTATAAATAAAGTGTGCCTGTACATCTGCGATGAATATCTATTAAAGGAGGCTCTATAGCCACAGCAGAAAAACCCTCCACCCTATTCCTAGCATTAAAGGGAGTGCGCACTCCCAAAATCAAAGTGGTCCAACGTATAGCCGAGTCTCCATCCACAACATTTGTTCTGTACATCTGTATTTGCATTCGGTGGGAATCACTACATGCCTTTAACAAGTCAAGAAAAAAATTCAATTAGAACAAGTATGAGAGGAGATAGATAGATAGATAGATAGATAGATAGATAGATAGATAGAGCAGACAGAATGAGAGAGAGGACAGTAAGAGAGAGAGAGAGAGGATATTTAGAGAGAGTACAGAGAGAGACTTTAAATTGAGAGAATGTGTGTGAGACAGAAAGCGAAAGACAGAGAGGGAGAGAGAGAGAGAGAGAGAGAGCGGACAGAGAGCGAGAAAGTGGACAGAGCATGAGCAGAATCAAGAAAATCTACTCTTTTGGGACAGACAGACCCTTCTCCCCTGCAAGATCAGAGTGATACAGCATATTTCATCCATTAACACGTGTCTCCCTCCACAGTGTTTAAAGCCACCAAGCCCTACTATAGGACCCTGATGGATTCTCTCATTCTCACAGCTCTACTGTTCAAGGTGTTTTATTGGCTGAGCAGGTAGTATGAAAGAAGCAGAGGGAGAGAGGGTCAAGGAGTGAAAGACTGAGGGAGAGAGAGAGAGATGGAGGGGGCAGGGTAGTCATAGTTATGAGTGCACTCGAACAAATGATAAATCTACAGTCTCTTTTTCACCTTGAAAACTTGCTTCAGTCACCATGGAAACTCTTCAGTCATTTACAGCTCTGTTTTTTTCACAATTTCTTTCCATTTTTCTCACGGTCACATTTTTTAAATTATTTTTGTATTTTTTATTTTTCTCTTATTTTACCAGGTAAGTTGACTGAGAACAAATTGTTCTACTGTCTCATACAGAAATGCCTTAAGCCTGTGACACACGAAGCAATTTGGACGCAATTTCTGTTGCAGATGCAAGTTGCAAGTGACATCAACTAAAGCACCTTTGCTGATACATGAAGCAATTCAAACGCAATTCAAATTGCATGCAACAGCCAATCATGTCATCAATGGAGTAAAGTACTTAAGTAAAGACTATTTAAAGTACTACTTAAGATGTTTTTTGGGGCATCTGTACTTAACTATTTATATTTTTGACAACTTTTACTTGTACTACATTCCTAAAGAAAATAATGTACTTTTTAATCCATACATTTTCACTGACAAAATTCTTTCCAATATGTCGAGTAATTAACTTCTTGTTTTCTCATGATTTGGATAGGTCTAATTGTTTTGCTGTCCCGGGGCTCTGTGGGGTCTGTTTGTCTTTGTGAACAGCCCCAGGACCAGCTTCGCAGAAGTGGTTAGATTCTATGGATTCTTCAATTACATTGAGCTGATTTCTAACGTGCTGTTCCTTCATTTTCCGTAGTGTATTTCTGTATTGTTTTAGTGATTCACCATAGTAAAGCCGTAGGCTCAGGTTGTGTGGGTCTCTAATTTTTTGTTGGATCGGTTTCTCAATTTCTTTCTTAGCTTTTTGCATTCTTCATCAAACCATTTGTTATTGTTGTTTCATTTTCTAAAGTTGTCTGCTTGACATTTTTAGATTTAATAGGGAAGCTGAGAGGTCAAATATACTGTTTAGGGTTTCTACTGTTAGATTTACACCTTCACTATTATAGTGAAACATTCTGTCTAGGAAATTGTCTAGAAGGGATTGAATTCGTTGTTGCCTTATTGTTTTTTGGTAGATTTCCACACTACTCTCCTTCCATCTATAGTATTTCTTAATATTTTTCAGTTCCTTTGTCTTTGATGCCTCATGACCGAGCAAAACTCTGTCAAGTAGTGTGTGATTTTGCTATGATCTGATAGGGGTGTCAGTGGACTGTGCACGCTCTAAGAGATTCTGGGTTGAGATTTATTTGTTTAAATTTTATTTCACCTTTATTTAACCAGGTAGGCTAGTTGAGAACAAGTTCTCATTTGCAACTGCGACCTGGCCAAGATAAAGCAGAGCAATTCGTCACATACAACAACACAGAGTTACACATCAGAGATCAGTGATAAAGTAGTTTACAGTACTATTGCCAAGAGATGAGCTACAGTTGAAGTCGGAAGTTTACATACACTTAGATTGGAGTCATTAAAACTCGTTATTCAACCACTCCACAAATTTCTTGTTAACAAACTATAGTTTTGGCAAGTCGGTTAGGACATCTACTTTGTGCATGACACAAGTCATTTTTCCAACAATTGTTTACAGACAGATTATTTCACTTATAATTCACTACATCACAATTCCAGTGGGTCAGAAGTTTACATACACTAAGTTGACTGTGCCTTTAAACAGCTCGGGAGAATGTCATGGCTTTAGAAGCTTCTGATAGGCTAATTGACATCATTTGAGTCAATTGGAGGTGTAGCTGTGGATGTATTTCAAGGCCTACCTTCAAACTCACTGCCTCTTTGCTTGACATCAAGGGAAAAATAAAATAAATCAGCCAAGACCTCTGAAATAAAATTGTAGACCTCCACAAGCCTGGTTTATCCTTGGGAGCAATTTCCAAATGCCTGAAGGTTCATCTGTACAAACAATAGTACGCAAGTATAAACACCATGGGACCACGCAGCCGTGATACCGCTCAGGAAGGAGACGTGTTCTGTCTCCTAGAGATGAACCTACTTTGGTGCGAAAAGTGAATATCAATCCCAGAACAACAGCAGAGGACCTTGTGAAGATATTGGAGGGAACAGGTACAAAAGTATCTATATCCACAGTAAAACGAGTCCTATATCGACATAACCTGAAAAGCCGCTCAGCAAGGAAGAAGCCACTGCTCCAAAACCGCCATTAAAAAAGCCAGACTACGGTTTGCACATAGGGACAAAGATCGTACTTTTTGGAGAAATGTCCTCTGGTCTGATGAAACAAAAATAGAACTGTTTGTTCATAATGACCATCATTATGTTTGGAGGAAAATGGGGGAAGCTTGCAAGCCGAAGAACACCATCCCATCCGTGAAGCAAGGGGGTGGCTTGCATCATGTTGTGGGGTGCTTTGCTGCAGGAGGGACTGGTCCACTTCACAAAATAGATGGCATCATGAGAAAGGAAAATTATGTGGATATATTGAAGCAACATCTCAAGACATCAGTCAGGAAGTTAAAGCTTGGTTGAAAATGGGTCTTCCAAATGGACAATGACCCCAAGCATACTTCCAAAGTTGTGGTAAAATGGCTTAAGGACAACAAAGTCAAGGTATTGGAGTGGCCATCACAAAGCCCTGACCTCAATCCCATAGAAGATCTGTGGGCAGAACTGAAAAAGCGTGTGCGAGCAAGGAGGCCTACAAACCTGACTCAGTTACACCTGCTCTGTCAGGAGGAATGGGCCAAAATTCACCCAACTTATTGTGGGAAGCTTGTGGAAGGCTACCCAAAACGTTTGACCCAAGTTAAACAATTTAAAGGCAATGCTATCAAATACTAATTGAGTGTATGTAAACCTATGACCTTCTGGGAATGTGATGAAAGAAATAAAAGCTGAAATAAATCATTCTCTCTACCTTTATTCTGACATTTCACATTCTTAAAATAAAGTGGTGATCCTAACTGACCAAAGACAGGGAATTTTTACTAGGATGAAATGTCAGGAATTGTGAAAAACTGAGTATAAATGTATTTGGCTAAGGTGTATGTAAACTTCCGACTTCAACTGTATGTGTGTACCTACCATAGGAGTCCCCTTGAAGCCTACCATTGACTATGAACATACCCAGCGTCCGACAGAGCTGCAGGAGTTGTAACCTGTTTTTGTTGGTTATGTTGTCGTAATTGTGTCTAGGGGGGCATATGGGGGAGGGAATGTTGTCACCTCCAGGTAGGTGTTTGTCCCCGTGAGGGTGTCAGGTTCTTGTACAGTTCTGGCATTTAGGTCGCCACAGACTAGTACATGTCCCTGGGCCTGGAAATGGTTGATCTCCCCATCTAGGATGGAGAAGCTGTCATCGTTAAAATATGGGGATTCTATTGGGGGGATATAGGTAGCACACATGTGGACATTTTTATCTGATTAGATAATTCCCTTTTTCATTTCTAGCCAGATGCAAAATGTTCCTGTTTTGACTAATTTAATAGAGTGGGTTAGGTCTGCTCTATACCAAATTAGCATATCCCCTGAATATCTTCCCTGTTTCCCACCTGGTAGTTTGGTGGACTACCAGCTCTCTGTAACCTAGAGGGCAACCAGTGGGTCCATCTCCTCTATACCATGTGTCTTGTAGGATGACAATGTCTGTATTTCCAATTTCTTTGATGAAGTCTGTGTTCCTGCTCTTTAGGCCAAAGACAGGTGACCTTAGACCAGGTATATTCCAGGATGAGATAGTAAAAGCTTTGTGTTCCATAGTGTCTGGTGTTTGTTTTTGTGTGGTTTAGGCCCGGACCATCACAGTAGGTGTGAGCAGAGCATGTTGACCATCTGATGCATACCTCTTAGGTCGCAGGATGGGATATGGGCGGGTGTAATACTGGGGTTTGGGCCTGTTGCTCTGCTCACGGCTTGGGCATATGTCCTGCTGTCATTTTGAGTTCCTTGCCGAGGGGCGGGGGGCATGGGGTGGGCAGAAGGGGCATAGGTCTGATATGGGGGGGCCTATATAGAGTGTGGCCAGGGGTGGTCTTAGCTGGTTGGGGTGTGGCTGGTGATGCTGTGTTCTGGGTGTAGTTCCTCTTGCCATGGGTTGTCTCAGTGCAGGTCCTTCAGGGCGGGGTCTTGCAGGTCTGCGAGGGTATCTCGCTGGTCTAGGAGGGGTGTCCATTGCTCTGTTGCTCCTGTGTGGGGTGCTGGAGCTACGATTGAGGGTGTCGTCCTTCAGGGTCCTGGCAAACAATGGGATGGCTGCCTTGTAGAGGTAGACCTGGTCGTAAAGTCCAGGGTGGAGTGGTGGGCCACGTATGCATTAGGTTTTGAGGCACAGTCTTGTGAAATGCTTGCATTCACATGCTGTATGGTGGCAGGGTGAAAATATTTTTGTGGTTGCAGGGTGGAGATAACCACTTGTGCTTTGGGGAAAGTGGAAGATGTTTTTTCAATCACTCCCTTGAGTGCTGTGGCCACCCTTTCCTGCTGCGCTCTCAGGTCATTTGTGCCAATGTGAATTATGATGTGGCTGGGGACCCTAGTCTGTCCCCTGACAACAGCTCCAGGGCATGCCTAGTGTTTGGTCACCAGAGCTTAGCCACTTTGTGTTTGTGAAAAAGTTTATCCACTTGAATGTATTTGCCATATGAGTCAATGAGGAGCACAATCTCTAGCTTTTGTATGTTCTCAGTGGATGTGTTGGGGTTGTCAAGACAGCAATCAGGGGAGCTGACAGGGGGGCTGTTAGGAGGGGGTGGGGTCTGTTGGGTTGGTGGGTCCTGTGTTGTCTGTCCCATTGTTGTGTTGGAGTCGGGGTCTGGGGCGGGCTGTTCTGCTGGCTTCTCTGTCACACCTCAGCTTTCTCAGCTCTTCATTCAGTGCCATGTGTGCCTCTAAGTTCTCTCACCTCAGTCCGTAGAGCAGCCAGCTCTCTCAGACTCTTGACATAGGGCTAGTGTGCCTTTGTAGCACTGTGCCATGCCAGGGGATGGTCTGTGTGGAAAATTAAGTTGCTTACGTCCCCCTCTTTGTAGCAGTCAGCAAATAGTGTCCTGGATTGTCCTTGAAGAGCTTTTTTGTACTTATTCCTTGCAGTGTATTTTTAATATCCCCGGGGTACTGTATTCTAATAACCTCTGGACAGGGATAAGACATGGGGGCTTCAAAGGCCTCTACATTTGGGTGGGTGGGGGAGCTGGGGAACTCTCCTGCCATTGTTAGGCTCAAGAGTTTTCACTCCTCTCACTTCACACTTCAGTGATAATTGATCAGTTCAGTTTCTTTCCTAGCAGCTTGGTACTTTGTAGCATTATTTATTAAGCTTTACATAACACAATTCCCTCGAGATTATTGTCTTTTACTTTTAGCCTTCAGAAGTAGGTTCAGACTGAACTTTACTCACTCAGTGTTGTTGCAGATGGTATTTCCAGGTTCCGCTGTGTTTCCTCTGCAGGTTTTGGTTTGTTAGAAGTTTTTTTCTTGATAGTCCTTGGTAGGAATAGTCCATTCAGGTCATTTTGTCTTAAATCAAGTTTTCGGTGTGGAATTGTGATTTGGATTGAAGGTGCTGAGGTTAGTATCCTGTATTAGTCCTTGCGAAAAAAATTGAAGTTTATCTACATTCATCCAACTCTAATTCTATATTTTTTCAGGAGACCTCAGGAGCTCATGCTCTCGGTGTGTGTGTGTCTCTCTCTCTCTATCTATCCCCCTCCCTCTTTCCCCCCCTTCAGAGGTGGTCAATGAAATTAGCAGCATGATGTCTGGGTAGCTAAAAGAACCTGGAGTCTCATATAAAGAATGCCCAAGTCCCCCATGCTTCATTATGATGAAATGGACCATGTAAAAATGACATATAGAGGAACAAAGTACCCAGACACTAAGGAATCTGTCTGAAGTTATTCTCATATTATTATTTACTTTGTTGTAAAGTTTCAGGTAAAGAAGTTTCACTTCAAACAACCTGTAGACGTGTTGACCTTCTCTACCTGCACTGTTTCATGTTCTCTCGCTTTTATTTTTCTTCTCTCACTTTCTTTCTCTGCAAATCCCATATTTCAGAGGGCCACATCGGTTGCTTAGAAACCTTCAAAACATATTTTTTGGAGGTGATTATTCCAGACCAAAGCAGAGGATCCAGAGCTTCAGAAGGAATGCAGCTTCCCTCGTCTGTTTGGAACTCAGATAATTACCAGGCTCAGAAACATCCCTCTCTCTCTTAATTGGCTGTCAGAGTCGGACAGAAGTGATTATGACAACAGCGAGTAATTTCTTCCAGCCATACATTTTACATTAGAATGTATGACTGGCTAGATGAAGAACTCAAGACTTCTGTGACACTCACACCAGCAAGGGGACTGTGTGAGGTGATCTTTTGTGGATTTACTGTTGAGTGTAAGTTGCTATGTGCGTAGGTACATGTGTATGAATTTATGTGTGTGAGTCCTGTACCTCTCCTCTCGGTTCTGCCCCACACACACTCGTCCTCCGTGGCGTGGAGTGGGGTTGCTGCAGGACCTCTGGCGGACCTGGAAGCCAATGCCACAGCTGGTACTGCAGGGAGCCCACAGAGTCCAGGGGGTCCACGCTCCATTCCTATAGAGAAACACAGACCACAGGGTTACACACACAACGAGAGAGGCGGTGGAGAAAGATAGAATGCTTGCTATTGGGAAAATGTTTCTGTTGTCGAATGAAATATATACTCTATTTCATGTATTATCCATAACATGAACTGAAAGCTTGTGGTGTCTTTGTGAGAAAAGGGCAGATTGACAAATACAAATGAAAAGACAGACAGACAGACAGACAGACAGACAGACAGACAGACAGACAGACAGACAGACAGACAGACATATACCTGGAGCAGTTGGCCACCTCCACGTTGAGTCCATGACAGGACTGACCCCCACACTGGGGTGTGGGGTTATCACACGCCCTGGTCCGACACAGACAGGACCCAGCACTGCCCCCATCAGTATTGCTACAGGCCCCCCAGCCTGACCAGGACCCAAACCCTCCATCCACCGTCACATTACGCACCTGGG
This sequence comes from Salvelinus fontinalis, assembly GCF_029448725.1. NCBI lineage: Eukaryota > Metazoa > Chordata > Actinopteri > Salmoniformes > Salmonidae > Salvelinus > Salvelinus fontinalis. Next base: position 19,350,122 of record NC_074689.1, on the reverse strand, counting down.
GAAAATACAGAGAGGAGGAAGAAAATACTTAGAACTATGTTGGAGGTAAATAGAAAAGAACGAAGGATAGAGGGGGAGAGAGATGGAGAGAGATGGAATACAGGGAGGGAGTTGGAATAGGGGGGAGAAAGTTGAGGCGGAAGGAGAGGAGGGAGAGATAACTATACACAAACAGGAAGTTTGACTAAACCATATACTCATGTACGGTATATCCACAAGGGTAATAAATAATAATGTAGTCACTACAGATATGTAGATATGGACACTCTGAGATCCAAATAACGAGATATATAAATAAAAAGATAGTATGATTTTTTTTAAAGTATAATCCACAAGGGACAAAACACGTACTTTAGCTGGGAAATGGATGATGAATGATGAGAGAGAGAAATAAATATTCACATACACACACATAGTTACTCATATACAAATGTCCATTTGTATAAACCAGAAAACAGTGCAGAATTTCGATAGCAATGTATTACAAATGACGGCCCGGCCGTACGGGCTAACTGGAAAGAAATGGTGTGACATTCAAAACCACAGGTGATATGAGCCATGTAATGGTTACATTTCCGGCTAATTTAAAAAATGCTAAGAGCATTTTAACAACAGGAGAGAGAAGGCTTGATGTGTCACTGCTTTGGCGGGAACTGAAATAGCGTCTGCCCTTCTCTTATTGCTAACTGAACCCAGTCGACGGTCTAAATTGGAAGACATCTCAATGAGAGAAACATACTCTCGTGAATGGAAAGAGATAATACAGAGAGAGAGGGGGAGCAGAGAGAGAGAGAGCAGAGAGAGGAAGAAGGGGAGAGAGAGAGAGAGAGCGCGAGAGAGAGAGAGAGAGAGAGAGAGAGAGAGAAAGGGAGAGAGAGAGACTTGACTTTTTGTCTTTCTTTAATGATACATCCTCATTTCATTAAAACCTCACCACCCCCACCCACCTTTAAAAAACAAATATGCCTTGTGCTGTATACTCACCTTGCCCTCTACCCCACGACACAAAACAACATCATACATCTCAATAACCAAAACCTAACTACTTCTACAATCGTATATCCAACCCATCTTCCCCAGCGAAACACACCATATCTCCTTAAACACTTTTTATCATTTTATAGAACTCAAATTCCACCCTAAGGCACACAGAGACCATCCCATTAAATACTAGTAAGGGTCTGTTATCCCCCCACCTTTGACCCTGTTTCTCCTTGTTAGCCAAATAGCCAACTTTGCCTGAGCAAACAGAAAATTCAACAACACATATTAGGCCTTTTCCTTATTCGGGTACCTGGGCCCCATTATAAACATCCCGACAGTAAACTCCACCCCCAACCTCTCACACAGACATTACAACAGAGACATTAATGGCATTAACCTGAACACACAGAAAACACACGATACAGTTTCACTCATGACACAGAAAGGACACCCCTGTCCGACTCCCGAGTCGACCCGTGCCAACCAGCTACTAGTGGCCAGGCTCCATGTAGAACCCTCCACTGGAGGTCCCCTGACCTCTTTGGTACTGGGGGTTTGTAGAGCGCCCTCCATCTAAAACCCACCATACTCTCTGCCCCACATACCCCCTGCCTCTGATGTGCCTTTACTCCTGTTAGGCTCCTAATGTTCCTCACCTTAATGCAGAGCTTGTAGAAGGCTTTACCTCCCACCTCCTCAGAGGCTCGGAGTGTTAAAATCCAACAAGTCCTCCATCCCCCTTGCCAGTCCCCAGTCTCTGCCGTCACCTGCACTGGCGGAAACATTGGTGGCCCCTCCCCCCTTGGCCGCTCAAACACCCCCCTTAACGGCTCAGTCAGTGCCTCCTGGACCTCCTCCAGGAATCAATTCAATTCAAGGGCTTTATTGGCATGGGAAACATATGTTAACATTGCCAAAGCGAGTGAAATATATAATAAACAAAAGTGAAATAAACAATTAACATTAACAGTAAACATTTCACTCACAGAATATTAAGTCTATATACAGTGTTGTAACAATGTGATAATTAAATAATAATTAATAATTAATTAAATAATTAAAGTACAAAAGGGAAAATAAATACACATAAATATATGTTGTATTTACAATGGTGTTTGTTCTTCACTGGTTGCCCGTTTCTTGTGGAATCAGGTCACAAATATTGCTACTGTGATGGCACACTGTGGTATTTGTTTGTTTTCAAATTCTTTGTGGATCTGTGTAATCTGAGGGAAATATGTGTCTCTAATATGGTCATACATTTGGCAGGAGGTTAGGAAGTGCAGCTCAGTTTCCACCTCATTTTGTGGACAGTGTGCACATAGCCTGTCTCTCTTGAGAGCCAGGTCTGCCTACGGCGGCCTTTCTCAATTGCAAGGCTATAATCACTGAGTCTGTACACAGTCAGATTTCCTTAAGATTGGGTCAGTCACAGTGGTCAGGTATTCTGCCACTGTGTACTCTCTGTTTAGGGCCAAATAGCATTCTAGTTTGCTCTGTTTTTTTCTTTCCAATGTGTCAAGTAATATTTTTGTTTTCTCATGATTAGTTGGGTCTAATTGTGTTGCTGTCCTGGAGCTCTGTGGGGTCTGTTTGTGTTTGCTTAGGGGACTCTTCTCCAGGTTAATTTCTCTGTAAGTGATGGCTTTGTTATGGAAGGTTTGGAAATCGCTTCCTTTTAGGTGGTTGTGGAATTGAAAACGTCTCTTTCTAGATTTTGATAATTAGGGGTTTCGGCCTAAAACTGCTCTGCATGCATTAGTTGGTGTTTTACGTTGTACACAGAGGATATTTTTACAGAATTCTGCATGCAGAGTCTCAATTTGGTATTTGTCCCATTTTGTGAATTCTTGGTTGGTGAGCAGACCTGTGTCTCAGATTGTTCACAGCTTTGTGGAAGTTACCTGTGGCGCTGATGTTTAGGTCGAGGTATGTATTGTTTATTGTGTGCTCTAGGGGAACGGTGTCTAGATGGTATTTGTATTTGTGGTCCTGGCGACTGGACCATTTTTGGAACACCATTATTTTTGTCTTACTGAGATTTACTGTCATGGCACAAGTCTGGCAGAATCTGTGCAGAAGATCTAGGTGCTGCTGTGAGCCCTCCTTGGTTGGGGACAGAAGCACCAGATCATCAGCAAACAGTAGACATTTGACTTCAGATTCTAGTAGGGTGAGGCCGGGTGCTGCAGACTGTTATAGTGCCGTCGCCAATTCGTTGATATATATGTTGAAGAGGGTGGGGCTTAAGCTGCATCCCTGTCTCACCCCACGGCCCTGTGGAAAGTAATGCGTGTGTGTACATGGATTCTATAATGTTGTATGTTTTTCCCCCAACACCACTTTCAATCAATTTGTATAGCAGACCCTCATGCCAAATTGAGTCAAAGGCTTTTTTGAAATCAATAAAGCATGAGAAAACTTTGCCTTTGTTTTGGTTTGTTTGTTTGTCAATTAGGGTGTGCAGGGTGAATACGTGGTCTGGAATATCTACAGCCTAAGAGATGTTAGTCCTTTTTGTTGTGCCAGAACTTCCGGGGTTTTCCACTCCTCCTCCCGGTCACCGAGCTTTAGTAAACCCGCTGCCATCAGTCGCTTCTGCAGGATGGCCGATTGAACCGATCTCAAAAGGATGACTGAATTGTGGAAGATAGGCTCCTCCCACACCGACAGCCAAGGCTCCACACCCCCTTCTCGTGTGGTCCTTAGCAGCTGCCAGGCCCTCAGAACCGCAGAGAAAAAAATCTGAGAGACCTGCTGTACTCAGCCTCTCCAGCCTCATGAGGAGGAGCTGCCAGTCCAACCCTAATCCACCAGCTCTCCTCAGCAGCACGTATGCTGGTTCTCTCCATCCGACCTCAGTATGGTACAGCAGTCTCTGCGACGCCTATAGTTGGAATGCAGCCACCCTGCTCTCCAGTTCCACCAGGCCCTGTCCTCCTCCGTGGAGTGCCAGTGATGGCCTGACCAGAAAAAAATCCACCAGCTTGCATTGCAGATCTTTGATCAGACCGGCAGGGGGGGTTGAGGACAGCCAGTTTATACCACAGGGAGGATGCTACCAGGTTGTTGATTATCAGCACCTTCCCGCTATATGACACTTGGGACAGGAGCCACCTGACCAGTCTTGACACCACTGCCTGTGAAAGCCACTCCCAGTTCTTCTTGACCCACCTCTGTGAGCCCAGGTACACCCCCAAAATGTTAAGCCCTTCACAACCCTCTGCAAACTCCCTGGAAGCAGGGGGGGGGGGGGCTATCTCTCCATGCCCCACATAATAGAGCTTTGCTCTTGCCCCAGTTCACCTTAGCTGACAAAGCTCCCTCGTATACCTTCAGACTAGTCTCTAGTCCCTGCATATCCTGCCCATCCCTGACCATCACAGAAACGTCATCTGCATACGCCGACACTGATATGCCTGTCCAGCACATTCCCTGCAGTCTCCTGCGTAGGAGGCCCAAAAAAGGCTCAATGGCTAGTGTATATAACTGCCCAGATAGAGGGAATCATTGTCTAATGCCCTGTCTCACCCAGAATGACCTACTGAGCCCCACTCCCACCTTGACCATACATGACGCCCCAGCATTCACATCTTCACACAAGCCAAAAACCTTTCCCCAAACTCAAACATCACATTAACCTGTTGAGGATGGGGGCGCTGTTGTCACTATTTATGCTAATCGTGTAATTTTTGAAACGGCTTCCCACAAAATTATTGATCGTACAATATGCATATTATTATTATTATTGGATAGAAAACAGTCTATAGTTTCTATAGGAGTTGAAATTTTGTCTCTAAGTGGAACAGAAGTCATTCTACAGCAATTTCCCTGACATGGAGTCAGATTTCAGAAATTTTGGCCCCTGATCTGGAGTCAGTTAAAAGGCCGCAGTTATTGCTATGAGTATACGGACACTGCTTACGTCTTCCCCTGGATGCCTTTACGTGATGACGATTTGAATGGGGTCGATTGCGCGTTCACAGGCACTACAAATTAAAAAACCCTGTAGCTAGGAACTCTTTTCTTGCTGCATAATGCGCATGGAGGACATCGACCCGCACTTGTTCCAAGCATTAGTGGAGGGAGTAATATTACTCTGGTCATGTTTCTACTCGTTATGGGAGTTAAAAACATCATAAGGTAGTTAATTTAAAGCGTTTTATAGCAATTTATATCCGTTTAGTGCGATTTTGGGACATTTATTTCTGAAACGCTGTGAATTGCTGGGCACGCTTCCAGTTCATCCCGAACGCAGTTGGCATTTCCACATGGCAAGAGGACAGCTTTCCACCAAAAGACGATTAGACCCAAGAAAGGATCCTTTGCCCAAGATACTGATGGAAGAACAGCTCAAAGTAGGACATTTTTATTATGATAAATCGTGTTTCTGTCGAAAAATGTTAGTGGCTTAGGACGCCATGTTTTTTGACGTAGCTTCGCTTGGCGCAAACTGTATTGAAAAGTAAGGATAATTTAAAAAATGTAATTCCGCGATTGTATTAAGAATTAAATTGTCTATCAATCCCTGTCCACCCTTTATTTTTTAGTCACGTTTATGAGTATTTATGTATAAGAGTAGATCACTGTCTAATATGGCGCACGGACATTTTCTCACCAGCTGGGCTACATTTCACATTGTCTAACCATGATTTTGGTGGCTAAATATAAACATTTTCGATCAAACTCTATATGGATTGTGTAATATGATGTTACAGGAGTGTCATCTGAAGAATTCTGAGAAGGTTAGTGAAAAAATTAATATATTTTGGCGATGTTGACGTTATCGCTCACTTTGGCTAGAATCAATGCTGGGCTGCTATGTGCTATGTGCTATGCTAATATAACGATTTATTGTGTTTTCGCTGTAAGACACTTAGAAAATCTGAAATATTGTCTGTGTTCACAGGATCTGTGTCTTTCGATTAGTGTATGCTGTGTATTTTTACGAAATGTTTGATGATTAGTAAGTAGGTAAACACGTTGCTCTATGTGGTTATTCTAGTCCATTTGTGACGGTGGGTGCAATTGTAACCTATGCCATCTACCTGAAATATGCACTTTTTTCTAACAAAACCTATCCCATACCATAAATATGTTATCAGACTGTCATCTGATGAGTTTTTTTGTTGGTTAGGGGCTATAAATATCTTAGTTTAGCCGAATTGGTGATAGCTACTGGTGTTGGTGGACAAATAAAAGATGGTGGATTATGCTAATGTGTTTTTAGGTAATAGATGTACATCTTTACATATTGTGTCTTCCCTGTAAAACATTTTAAAAATCGGACATGTTGGCTGGATTCACAAGATCTGTGTCTTTCATTAGCTGTATTGGACTTTAATGTGTGAAAGTTAAATATTTAAAAAAAATATTTTTTTTGAATTTTGCGGCACTGGTTTTTCAGTGGGGGTGGGGGGGGAGTGCCGCTAGCGGCACCCTCATCCTAGACAGGTTAAACAGATTATCATGGCCCGCTCTATCAAAAGCCTTCTCTTGGTCTAAAGAGACCAGTTCACATTAGAAACTCTTGATAAGTCCAACTTGTCCCTGATTAAGGACAAGTTGTCCGTGATTGAGCGACCCGGTACGCAATAAGTCTGGTCCTTGTGTACTATAGTCTTTATTATTCCCCAGAATTTTTAAATAAAACTCCACTGGGAGTCCTTCGACCCCCAGTGCTCGGCCGGGGGACATCTTGGTTATGGCCTCTGCCAGTTCATGGGACAACAGGGGAATGTCCATTTCATTCATCAGTGCCAGAGAGAGCTTAGGGAGTTCTGCAAACAAAACCTGACCACACATAGGATCACACAATTCTGCCCTATACAACTCAGTGTAAAACTCCACAGTCCGCTCCCGCATCTCCCCCACCACAGGGATCACCCGCTCATCCGACAACCGCAGACAATGCATACCCTTGGCTTCACCGCTCTGTCTTTCCAAACCAAAGAAGAAGGAGCTGGGAGCATGGAGAACCTAGCTCTTACAAGTGCTCCCTTTGCTTTAACCTTGAAAAAACTCCCAATGTCCCTACGTAATTCAGCTAAATTAGCCTGGAGGCCTACATTGCATTGCCCCACCAGCTCTACCTCCACTCCACTGATACTACGCTCGAGTTCCCCCAATACTCTCCTAGCCTCTGAGGATGAGAGAGCTGTATACTGTTGACAGAAAAGCTGAATTTGGACTTTTCCCACATCCCATCATTGACTCAGACTCCTCTCTGTGCTGCCCACAACTTTCCCAAAAAGTCTGGAAACCTGAGAAAAAAACTGGCATCTTGTAAAACATCTTGTAAAAGCTTTACATTAAACTTCTAATAGGATGCCTACAGAGGCCCTGGTTAAATAGACAGCCGAGCTACGGTTATGTGGTGATCCGAAAAACCCACCGGGAGAATGGTAGTGCCCAACAGCCTATTGCTCTGATCTAGTCTGGCTACTTTCACCCTAGTCCCAAAGACCTTCACCCATGTATACTGTCTTGTGTTGGGATGTCTAGATCTCCAAACATCCACCAGGTCAAACTGCTTAATGATGTTGCTTAACACCCCCACAAAGGTATCCTACCATACCTTTGTCTGTACATTATACCTTGAAGCTATTTTATTGCCCCCAGAAACCTTCTTTTACACTCTGTTCCGGACGTTCTAGACGACCAATTCTCATAGCTTTTAGCCGTACCCTTATCCTACTCCTCCTCTGTTCCTCTGGTGATGTAGAGGTGAATCCAGGCCCTGCAGTGCCTAGCTCCACTCCTATTCCCCAGGCGCTCTCTTTTGATGACTTCTGTAATCGTAATAGCCTTGGTTTCATGCATGTTAACATTAGAAGCCTCCTCCCTAAGTTTGTTTTATTCACTGCTTTAGCATACACTGCCAACCCGGATGTTCTAGCCGTGTCTGAATTCTGGCTTAGGAAGACCACCAAAAATTCTGAAATCTCCATTCCTAACTACAACATTTTCAGACAAGATAGAACGGCCAAGGGGAGCGGTGTTGCAATCTACTGCAAAGGTAGCCTGCAGAGTTCTGTCCTACTATCCAGGTCTGTACCCATGCAATTTGAACTTCTACTTTTAAAAATCCACCTCTCTAAAAACAAGTCGCTCACCGTTGCCACCTGTTATTGACCACCCTCTGTCCCCAGCTGTGCTCTGGATACCATATGTGAACTGATTGCCCCCCATCTATCTTCAGAGCTCGTGCTGCTAGGCGACCTAGACTGGAACATGCTTAACACCCCAGCCATCCTACAATCTATCCTACAATCTAAGCCCTCAATCTCACACAAATTATCAATGAACCTACCAGGTACCACCCCAAAGCCGTAAACACGGTCACCATCATAGATATCATCCTTACCAACTTGCCCTCTAAATACACCTCTGCTGTTTTCAACCAAGATCTCAGCGATCACTGCCTCATTGCCTGCATCCGTAATGGGTCAGAGGTCAAACGACCTCCACTCATCACAGTCAAACGCTCCCTGAAACACTTCAGCGAGCAGGCCTTTCTAATCGACCTGGCCGGGGTATCCTGGAAGGATATTGAGCCCATCCCGTCAGTAAAGGATGCCTGGTTATTTTTTTTAAATGCCTTCCTCACCATCTTAAATAAGCATGCCCCATTCAAGACATTTAGAACCAGGAACAGATATAGCCCTTGGTTCTCTCCTGACCTGACTGCCCTTAACCAACACAAAAACATCCTATGGCGTTCTGCATTAGCATCGAACAGCCCCCGTGATATGCAACTTTTCAGGGAAGCTAGAAACCAATATACACAGGCAGTTAGAAATGCCAAGGCTAGCTCTTTCAAGCAGAAATTTGCTTCCTGCAACACAAACTCAAAAAAGTTCTGGGACACTGTAAAGTCCATGGAGAATAAGAACACCTCCTCCCAGCTGCCAACTGCACTGAGGACAGGAAACACTGTCACCACCGATAAATCCACTATAATTGAGAATTTCAAAAAGCATTTTTCTACGGCTGGCCATGCTTTCCACCTGGCTAACCCTACCCTGGTCAACAGCACTGTACCCCCCACAGCAACTCGCTCAAGCCTTCCCCATTTCTCCTTCTCCCAAATCCAGTCAGCTGATGTTCTGAAAGAGCTGCAAAATCTGGACCCCTACAAATCAGCTGGGCAAGACAATCTGGACCCTTTCTTTCTAAAATTATCTGCCGAAATTGTTGCAACCCCTATTACTAGCCTGTTCAACCTCTCTTTCGTGTCATCTGAGATTCCCAAAGATTGGAAAGCAACTGCAGTCATTCCCCTCTTCAAAGGGGGGACACTCTTGACCCAAACTGCTACAGACCTATATCTATCCTACCCTGCCTTTCTAAGGTCTTCGAAAGCCAAGTCAACAAACAGATTACCGACCATTTCGAATCCCACCATACCTTCTCCACTATGCAATCTGGTTTCAGAGCTGGTCATGGGTGCACCTCAGCCACGCTCATGGTCCCAAACGATATCCTAACCGCCATCGATAAGAAACAATACTGTGCAGCCGTATTCATTGACCTGGCCAAGGCTTTCGACTCTGTCAATCACCACATCCTCATCGGCAGACTCGATAGCCTTGGTTTCTCAAATGATTGCCTCGCCTGGTTCACCAACTACTTCTATGATGGAGTTCAGTGTGTCAAATCGGAGGGCCTGTTGTCCGGGCCTCTGGCAGTCTCTATGGGGGTGCCACAGGGTTCAATTCTTGGACCGACTCTCTTCTCTGTATACATCAATGATGTCGCTCTTGCTGCTGGTGAGTCTCTGATCCACCTCTACGCAGACGACACCATTCTGTATACTTCCGGCCCTTCTTTGGACACTGTGTTAACAACCCTCCAGACGAGCGTCAATGCCATACAACTCTCCTTCCATGGCCTCCAATTGCTCTTAAATATAAGGAAAACTAAATGCATGCTCTTCAACCAATCGCTGCCTGCACCTGCCCGCCCGTCCAACAATACTACTCTGGACGGTTCTGATTTAGAATATGTGGACAACTACAAATACCTAGGTGTCTGGTTAGACTGTAAACTCTCCTTCCAGACTCACATCAAACATCTCCAATCCAAAGTTACATCTAGAATTGGCTTCCTTTTTCGCAACAAAGCATCCTTCACTCATGCTGCCAAACATACCCTTGTAAAACTGACCATCTTACCGATCCTCGACTTCGGCGTTGTCATTTACAAAATAGCCTCCAATACTCTACTCAATAAATTGGATGCAGTCTATCACAGTGCCATCCGTTTTGTCACCAAAGCCCCATATACTACCCACCACTGCGACCTGTACGCTCTCGTTGGCTGGCCCTCGCTTCATACTCGTCGCCAAACCCACTGGCTTCAGGTCATCTACAAGACCCTGCTAGGTAAAGTTCCCTCTATCTCAGCTCGCTGGTCACCATAGCAGCACCCACCTGTACCACGCACTCCAGCAGGTATATCTCTCTGGTCACCCCCAAAACCAATTCTTCCTTTGGCCGCCTCTCCTTCCAGTTCTCTGCTGCCAATGACTGGAATGAACTACAAAAATCTCTGAAACTGGAAACACTTATCTCCCTCACTAGCTTTAAGCACTAGCTGTCAGGGCAGCTCACAGAATACTGCACCTGTACATAGCCCATCTATAATTTAGCCCAAACAACTACCTCTCCCCCTACTACATTCTTCCACTGCAAATCTACCATTCCAGTGTTTTACTTGCTATATTCAATTTACTTCGCCACCATGGCCTTTTTTTGCCTTTACCTCCCTTATCTCACCTCATTTACTCACATTGTATAGACTTATTTTTCTACTGTATTATTGACTGTATGTTTGTTTTACTCCATGTGTAACTCTGTGTTGTTGTATGTGTCGAACTGCTTTGCTTTATCTTGGCCAGGTCGCAATTGTAAATGAGAACTTGTTCTCAACTTGCCTACCTGGTAAATAAATAAATAAATATAACAGGGGGGGGGGGGGGGGGGGGGGGGGGCAACTCCAGTCCTCGAGGGCCTGATTGGTGTTACACTTTTTCTCCCTCCCTAGCAAACACAGCTGATTAATCAAATTGCATTCTAAACTGAAGACCATGATTAGGTCATTATTGGAGTCAGGTGTGTTAGCTGGGGCTGGGGCAAAACTGTGACACCAATCAAGCCCTCGAGGACTGAAATTGCCCACCCCTGATCTATAGCATGACTAGGCCCAGCCTCTGCTGCCTGCGTCTCATGGCACCTGCACGTTGACCTCGATTTCCCCCACTGGTGGGTGTACCCTCACCTTGTCTATGGCCTTTATGTGGGCACTTAACGCTCTTATGTCCCAAATCCCCACACTCAAAGCACCGTAGACTATCTGTGCTGGCCAACCCCGCGTAGAGCCCCTCCCCATGCCTCACTTTAAAATGCACATTTAAATGTTGCTCATTGTTATTCAGAAACAGGAACACTTTCCTCTGGAACGAAACAACATGCTTAACGGCATCTTCTGAAAACCTGCCGACAGTACACAAAAAATTCTAGCAAACTTACCAAACCGACTCAACTCTTTCCGTATCTGATCATCCGTAATAAACTGAGGCAGATTCGCAACTACCACCCTAGTTGAAGGAGGCGAAAGAGGAGAAATCAGCAGCAACACATCTCTTACAAATATTCCACTAGCAATCAGCATACCCAACAAATGTACTCTTTTCATGAACACAACCACCTCTTTGTTCATTCTGGATGCGGAATAGATTCAGCTCCTACCTTTTCGCCGACCGTGAGCAGATCCTCCATCTTAACTCCAACCTCAGGAACACACCTGGATCCATGCTGTAACAACAGTGTTTCTTCCGAGCTAGGCTGCGAAGCAATCGCGCACACCACACCGTTCAAAACCCCAGGAAACTGTCCTCTTCCTCCCTAACTTAAAACAAACAAACAATGGGTACGGCTAAACTAACAGTGCGTTAACCCTCCACCATAGAAAATAAAAATGTAAAGAAAAGACCAAGGAAAGAATCAAGAAAATGTCTACTGTTTGCTGATGATCTAGTGCTTCTGTCCCCAACAAAGGAGGGCCTACAGCAGCACCTAGATCTTCTGGACAGATTATGTAAGACAAAAATAATGGTGTTCCAAAAAAGGTCCAATTGCCAGGACCACGAATACAAATTCCATCTAGACACTGTTGCTCTAGAGCATAAAAAAAACTATACATACCTCAACCTAAAAACCATAGGTAACTTCCACAAAGCTGTGAACGATTTGAGAGACAATGCAAGAAGGGCCTTCTATGCCATAAAAAGCAACATAAAATTCTACATACCAATTTGGATCTGGCTAAAAATACTTGAATCAGTAATAGAATCCATTGTCCTTTATGGTTGTGAGGTCTGGGGTCCACTCACCAACCAATAATTCACAAAATGGGACAAACACCAAATTGAGAGAAAGTATGCAGAATTCTGCAAAAATATCCTCTGTGTACAACGTAAAACACCAACTAATGCATGCAGAGCAGAATTAGGCCGATACCCGCTAATTATCAAAATCCAGAAAGAGACGTTAAATTCTTCAACCACCTTAAAGGAAGCGATTCCCAAACCTTCTATAACAAAGCCATTACCTACAGAGAAATTAACCTGGAGAAGAGCCCCTTAAGCAAGCTGGTCCTGGGGCTCAAGCTGGTCCTGGGGCTCAACCAAATCATTCGAAAATAAAAAAGATAATTACTTGACACATTGGAAAGAATTTACGGGGAAAAAACAGAGCAAACTAGAATGCTATTTGGCCCTAGACAGAGAGTACACAGTGGCAGAATACCTGACCACCGTGACTGACCCAAAATGAAGGAAATATTTGAAAGGTACAAACTCAGTGAGCATAGCCTTGCACAAGAAACGGGCAACCAGTGAAGAACAAACACCATTCTAAATACAACCTATATTTATGTTTATTTATTTTCCCTTTTGTACTTTAACTATTTGAACATCATTATAACACTGTACACAGTCATAATATGACATTTGAAATGTCTTTATTCTTTTGGAACTTTTGTGAGTGTAAATTTCACTGTTCATTTTTTATTGTTTATTTTACTTTATTTATTATCTATTTCACTTGCTTTGGCAATGTAAACTAATGTTTCCCATGCCAATAAATCCCTTAAATTGAAATCGAATGAAGAAAGGGAGAGAGAGAGAGCTATATTGAATCTCTATTAGAAGATATTAACATCCTCTTTTACTGTAAGACTGATAAAGAAGTGTGTAATCTGCTAATGAAATTAAAGGTTAGAATAGAGGGATGGACAAAATAGTGATATTTAGCTGCCGTGGCAAGGGGAGCTAGATAAAACAATTGTTTATGAAAAAAAGTGTTTGTATTTAATATACACTTGGGAACATCACATCAATAATAATTTATAATTTCACGGCCTCAGTGTAATTGTATCAGCAGACATTTCTATTGTTTCTCACTTATAAGATGAAGTGCATTGTTTTATTCTTGGGTTTGACATGTGCTGTAGAGGGGGAAGGAACAGAATGGTTCCATTCCATTTCAGTTTGCGTTAGTTAAAAGCACAAGGCGAATAGAATGCTTCCATTCTATTTCAGTTCCATTTGTACTTTTAATGCCTAAAAGACACATTCGGTGAACATGGTGACTAAGATTTATTTTACTTCACCAAAAACACACCTCTTTCTATATTGTTTATTTCCACAGGGAGTCCAGTCCCAAACACCAGATGGTTTTGTGAATAGGTTGGTAAAGCTGTCTCCTTTCTACCAACTCACTGTGGTACACATTACACCTTGGAACAAGATCCTATCCAAATCTTAACCACAAAAACATGTCAAATATGACTTCATCCCTCCTCTAAGTTCTCGGAAAGTTCAGTTCCATTTTAAAGAAACCATGTTAATCACAAAAGCTGATTAGAGTAATGTATGGGAAATAAATCTACGCAGCTTCACAAAAGCGTCATTGACTTTGCAGTCATTTTGTCCCCAATATTCCAGTCCTGTCCAACAGTTACGTGCATTTGGACTGCTAGTTGTCAGTCTGCTTTAATAGCCATGGAAGTCCTACAATAATAACCAAATGGATCACAGTTTGTCTGGGCAACACAGGACTCCATTGTTCCGCTGGCTAGCAGGTCATTATTGGAACAGAATTTTTTCTCATTTTCAAATACTGGCTATATAAAGGTTACATAAGCAAATACACGCTCCCTTCTTGTCTTTGGCAGTTGTGTCTGAGCAATTAAAAGGCGCTAAGAATAGCCAGAGCACAGGCGACGACACCTGCAATAGTGTCTCTGTTTACACTGTCTTTTAGTTGACTATTATGTAATCAGAAGGAGACAGCCAGTGCTCTCTGATCAGTAGAGAGTGCTCCTTAGGTCTGTCGGTGAACTTGAAAGATTCTGGATAAGTAATGCTTTGGTGTGTGTGTGTGTGTGTGTGTGTGTGTGTGTGTGTGCGTGTGTGTGTGTGTGTGTGTGTGTGTGTGTGTGTGTGTGTGTGTGTGTGTGTTCGCCAACAAATGCAGTGGGCTGTCTAGTAGTGCCAAATAACCTGTTGAACATGAAACCACATACAAGACTAGACCAGCACTCAACACTGCCAATGGTCACCGCCCAAGAATAGATGTCTGTCAGATACACGTCAATTACCGTTTCATTAAGCGGGGTCGCCGTGAAATCAATCCCCCGGAATTGGGAGTGGACAGAATGAATGGGGCGAACTGTTGCGAATTAGCTAATGATCGCAAAGACAGGGGAGATTGATTGAGGCTTTGCTGGGGAGAGAATGCATTTCTCTTTGTGTGTGTGTGTGTGTGTGTGTGTGTGTGTGTGTGTGTGTGTGTGTGTGTGTGTGTGTGTGTGTGTGTGTGTGTGTGTGTGTGTGTGTGTGTGTGTGTGTGTGTGTGTGTGTGTGTGTGTGTGTGTGCGTGCGTGCGTGTATGGTACAGTGCATTTTGGGTACTCACAGGGCACTTAGTGATGCTCTGTTCCCATTGGCTCATGCTGACGCTCTCCTCCAGTGTGGTGCACTTCCTCAACACCAGGTCCCAGCCACAATACGGGTCCCTCGCCCCCACACACGCCCTGACAGAGAGGAGACATATTGACTGATTAATTGATTCATATATTAATTAGTGAGAGAAAAGGTGAGAGGGTGTGAAAAGGTTATTCCTCAGTCATGTTCTGATCTGTAAAATTTTAGGAATAAGCAAGACTATCACAAACTATTATCACAGTACAGATTTGTCATGGGACCAGTCTAATACCAGCTCAACCAGCTTCTGGCTTTTCCAGGTCTCTGTTTAGGAGGCGTAGAGGTTTCCAGCACAATACAGTACCTGATGTCTCCTCTTCTGTCATGCAAATAAGAGAGCCGTGTCACAACCTACACTCATCTCTGAGACACAGACAGATGGTATTAGCTATAGTAATAGTCTGTCGAATATAATAGTGATAGATTGTGTACTGACACACACTCGCACGTCTGTCAGAAGAGAAAAAATAACAGTTTATAATCTACTCAGGTGTTACTGACCCAGGTGTTACCCTCCATCTCTAAATCTAAACCAGAGAAAAACTTATGTCTTTGTGAGATGAAAATTGCAGATTGGTTTTCACCTATTTGCTGTGGTTTCTCCAAATCTCTTCATTGGAGTCTGTCTTTGTAAATCATGCATTGCGTCAGAAATGGCACCCTGTTCATATAGTGGCACCCTATTCAGTATTTAGTGCACTACTTTTGATAGGGCTCTGGTCAAAAATAGTGCACTAAATAGGGAATAGGGTGCCATTTAATACACAGTAAGTCTTTGTGAATCATGTGTCTACTGTTATCCTTGGCACTGTGTTCATATCCAGGCCTCTGCTCTGAACGATCTGGTACCTCTGTCAGAAACTCAATATGTCTCATTAACATACTCCCACTACAATAGCCACAGCAGCTGAGGGGACAAGAAGGCCGAGCAACACTATATTATATTGGCATCATGCCAGGCCCACTATAATTGGATTAATTAACAAGTAATTAGCTTGTAACAACTATGAAACTACATGCAGTTGTGGAGAAGTAGTGTATGTGTGTGGGTCTGTGGGTGGGTCTGTGTCTGAAACCTAATCTCTGGTGGACAGATTCTCATGGACAGATGAAACGTTGAGAATCTGTCAAGGCACACGTATAATTATGTGATTACGAGCAGCAGTAGTTTCTGGTTTTGGGTTTTTGTGATTGATTATTTGGACAAATCAGGATTGGGCAAAGGTGGTGCTTAAGCTGGTGCGGTGTTATTGAAGCCCGTGATGAACGGTTTCCACTAGATTCCACAGCAACACAGTCAAAATTGGCTATATTGTAAAAATTCATCAACACAATAATGCGCTTTTTGACCATGATTAACACAGGTGAAATTAGTGGAAGGGTTTGGCTGAGAGTGTCCATTTCCACGGGAGGACACCTCGCCTCCTTCCTTAATCACAATTGTTAACGGCATACACCCCAGAAGCAAAACAGGAAATTACAAACCTTGGTAAAATAATTTTACTTCTGGGTTACCAAGATCTGTAACCTGAAGACTTGTTTTAGCTCCATAAAATAATGTCTAGACTTTAGCTCAGTTGGCTAACATATTCTTGTTCACCTGGATTGCACAGCTTTGATACCTAGGAGGTTGTGTGTGTGTGTGTGTGTGTGTGTGTGTGTGTGTGTGTGTGTGTGTGTGTGTGTGTGTGTGTGTGTGTGTGTGTGTGTGTGTGTGTGTGTGTGTGTGTGTGTGTGTGTGTGTGTGTGTGTGTGTGTGTGTG
Organism: Salvelinus fontinalis; assembly: GCF_029448725.1. NCBI lineage: Eukaryota > Metazoa > Chordata > Actinopteri > Salmoniformes > Salmonidae > Salvelinus > Salvelinus fontinalis. The sequence continues at coordinate 19,333,325 of NC_074689.1, read as the reverse complement.
TGTGTGTGTGTGTGTGTGTGTGTGTGCGTGCGTGCGTGCGCGTGCGCGTGTGTGTGCATGCGTACACGTCTGTGTGTACTACTCACTCTCTGGTCTTGTGGAAGTTGCATCTCATCAGTGGTATCTTGATGACCTGGTCCCTGACCCCGACGTACAGCTCACTGCTGCTGTGAAGGATCAGGAGGCTTCTGATTGGTTGTCTCCTCCTGGGCGGGAACAACTCAATCTCATCCAATAGACAGCTGCCCATGGACTGGTTCAGAGGAGACAGGACCTTACGGATGGTTCCATAATCTGGAGAGGAGAGAGTAGGAGAAGGAGGTAGATAAAAAAAGAGGGAACATTTCTGTCTGATATGTATTAAACAGTATTCTTCTTTTTCAAAGGGAGTGGATGAGGGAGAGGAAGTCACCATTGACTCTATATTTGGCAATGTTGCAACATCCCCAATCAACTACAATAGCTTACTCCCTCTGGAAAAGTACACTACATGACCAAAAGTATGTGGAAACCTGCTCGTCAAACATCTCATTCCAAAATCATGGGCATTAATATGGAGTTGGTCCTTCTTTAACTGCTATAACAGCCTCCACTCTTCTGGGAAGGCATTCCACTCCATGTTGGAACATTGCTGCATGGACTTGCTTCCATTTAGCCACAAGAGCATTAGTGAGGTCGGGCACTGATGTTGGGCATTTAGGCCTGGCTCGCAGTCGGCATTCCAATTTATCCAAAAGGTGTTTGGTGGGGGTGAGGTCAGGGCTTTTTGCAGGCCAGTCAAGCTCTTCCACACTGATCTCAACAAACCATTTCTGTGTGGACCTCACTTTGTGCATGGGGGCATTGTCATGCTGAAATAGGAAAGAGCCTTCCCCAAACTGTTGCCACAAAGTTGGAAGCACATAATCATCCAGAATGTGTGTGCTGTAGTGATTTCCCTTCACTGGAACTAAGGGGCCTAGCTCTAACCATGAAAAACAGCCCCAGACCATAATTCCTCCCCTACCAGACAGGTGGTACTGTGCATTCGGACAGGTAGCGTTCTCCTGGCATCCGCCAAACTCAGATTCGTCCATCGGACTGACAGACGGTAAAGCGTGATTCATCACTCCAGAGAACTAATTTCCACTTCTCCAGAGACCAATGGCGGCGAGCTTTACACCACTCCAGCCGATACTTGGCATTGCGTATGGTGATATTACTCTTGTGTGCGGCTGCTCGGCCATGGAAACCCATTTCATGAAGCTCCCGATGAACAGTTCTTGTGCTGACATTGCTTCCATAGGAAGTTTGGAACTCGGTAGTGAGTGTTGCAACCGAGGACAAAATATTTTTACAGGCTACGCGCTTCAGCACTCAGGGGTCCCATTCTGTGAGCTTGTGTGGCTTATCACTTCGCGGCTGAACCGTTGTTTCTCTTAGAAGTTTCCCCTTCACAATATCAGCACTTACAGTTGACTGGGGCAGCTCTAGCAGGGTTGAAATGAGTCTAACTGACTTGTTGGAAAGGTGGTATCCTATGACGGTGCCATGTTGAAAGTTACTGAGCTGATCAGGCCATTCTACTGCCAATGTTTGTCTATGGAGATTGCATGGCTGTGTACTCAATTTCATACACCTGTCAACAACAGATGTGACTGAAATAGTCAAATTCACTCATTTAAAGTGTTTTTAGACATGCTAAACTGCCATCATAGGAAGTCTTGATTTACAGATTAGGTCAGCATTTATAAGATGACCTCTGTGGTCCAGTACTGTAATGTTTCATACAGATTGCCTCCATTCAATTCCATTTATTCTTGGCAAGAATGGGAACATCCCATGTGATTGCATAAGATACAGAATTTGGAGGCAACTCAAGCAAACATCGTCAATTATACATGTATTCCCTGTGGGGAGGGGAATGTAATTAGATCTAAGAAAGTTGAATTCCTATTCCCTAACACAAAGCTTCAAGGTGATAAAATACAAAAGTACAGTCCTGCCCCGAAGTAGAGTTTTTCACTGCGGCAGCAATGGATGTTTTATAGATCTGTAGGGAAACTGATATCTGAGATACTCAGAAATTGATGACTACACTTGACTAAAAGCTACAAGCAAAGAAATGTTGGTAATAGTTTGGTTCAACATGCTACAATAGTGTTAGCGTCCATGGCTAGATCCTGCCTAAAAACAGTTCGTTTTGTCTAATTTATACAAACAGGAATTAAAGAGGATTTGTGTGGTTTACAAAGCCAAAAGTTGGAAAAACATTGTACTACACTACCTAGTTGTTCGGCCCTCTAGTAAAACAAATCAGGTACCAGAGAATGGTCCCAATCAGAGCAGTGCACTAGAGCGCTAATAGCCAGTGATTAGCTATGTATGCTAGCCGTTGCTAATGGCCCTGGCACTGGTTCAGATGTTTTCATTAAGGTCTGGTTAGCATCCAGAAACTTGTCTGCTCTGTGTGAACCCACCGATCTCATTGCCGCATTGATCACACAGACACACTCACGCAAGTATAAGCACACATCCACACACAATGAGAGTGGAGATACACACACTCACTCATGCACATACAAACACACACAAACACAATGGGAGCAATGTTTTGTCAGCAGGACCATCAGACAGACAGAAATGCCCCAAGGCTAGTGATGCAGAACAGGTGGAGAAGGGATCCAGAAATAACAGGGGCACAGAATGAGACAGAGCATGGCTGTATAATCCAGCAGCGTAAGAGGAGGTTAAGCCTTCCAGTCTGGTTGCTGTGTTACATACTTCCTGTCCTCTGTCTGGTTGCTGTGTTACATACTTCCTGTCCTCTGTCTGGTTGCTGTGTTACATACTTCCTGTCCTCTGTCTGGTTGCTGTGTTACATACTTCCTGTCCTCTGTCTGGTTTCTGTGTTACATCATTCCTGTCCTCTGTCTGGTTGCTGTGTTACATACTTCCTGTCCTCTGTCTGGTTGCTGTGTTACATACTTCCTGTCCTCTGTCTGGTTGCTGTGTTACATCATTCCTGTCCTCTGTCTGGTTGCTGAGTTACATCATTCCCGCCCTCTGTCTGGTTGCTGTGTTACATCATTCCTGTCCTCTGTCTGGTTGCTGTGTTACATCATTCCTGTCCTCTGTCTGGTTGCTGTGTTACATCATTCTCGTCCACTGTCTGGTTGCTGTGTTACATCATTCCTGTCCTCTGTCTGGTTGCTGTGTTACATCATTCCTGTCCTCTGTCTGGTTGCTGTGTTACATACTTCCCGTCCACTGTCTGGTTGCTGTGTTACATCATTCCTGTCCTCTGTCTGGTTGCTGTGTTACATCATTCCTGTCCTCTGTCTGGTTGCTGTGTTACATCATTCCTGTCCTCTGTCTGGTTGCTGTGTTACATCATTCCTGTCCTCTGTCTGGTTGCTGTGTTACATCATTCCTGTCCTCTGTCTGGTTGCTGTGTTACATACTTCCCGTCCACTGTCTGGTTGCTGTGTTACATCATTCCTGTCCTCTGTCTGGTTGCTGTGTTACATACTTCCCGTCCACTGTCTGGTTGCTGTGTTACATCATTCCTGTCCTCTGTCTGGTTGCTGTGTTACATACTTCCCGTCCACTGTCTGGTTGCTGTGTTACATCATTCCTGTCCTCTGTCTGGTTGCTGTGTTACATCATTCCTGTCCTCTGTCTGGTTGCTGTGTTACATCATTCCTGTCCTCTGTCTGGTTGCTGTGTTACATCATTCCTGTCCTCTGTCTGGTTGTTGTGTTACATCATTCCTGTCCTCTGTCTGGTTGCTGTGTTACATCATTCCTGTCCTCTGTCTGGTTGCTGTGTTACATCATTCCTGTCCTCTGTCTGGTTGCTGTGTTACATCATTCCTGTCCTCTGTCTGGTTGCTGTGTTACATAATTCCTGTCCTCTGTCTGGTTGCTGTGTTACATCATTCCTGTCCTCTGTCTGGTTGCTGTGTTACATCATTCCTGTCCACTGTCTGGTTGCTGTGTTACATCATTCCTGTCCTCTGGTTGCTGTGTTACATCATTCCTGTCCTCGGTCTGGTTGCTGTGTTACATCATTCCTGTCCTCTGTCTGGTTGCTGTGTTACATCATTCCTGTCCTCTGTCTGGTTGCTGTGTTACATACTGTACCTGTGTTTTCACATTACCGCCATGCTTCCCCTTGACAGGCGACTGGTTGCAATTTCATGGTGTTTAACATTTCTCAGTGAGGGATTGAGTGTGTGGAAAAGGATGGTGTGTGTGTGTCTGGGGGGGGGGGGGGGGGGGGGGGGTGAGTCTGCTGGATGGGCAAGGTTGTGTGCCTCTGTGTGTGTGTGTGTGTGTGCTGCTGCATATGGAGGACACATGGCAGTTCATTGCGATCCCATTAATGTCAGCTGAATAAAAGCTTTGATGTCTCCTCAGAGCTACACATCTAATGCCATCATTCACCTTCCTGAACCACTCCACCATGTGCAGAGTCAAAGGGCTAGGAATCAGATAGTCACACACACACACACGCGCACACAGACACACACACACACACACACACACACACACACACACACACACACACACACACACACACACACACACACACACACACACACACACACACACACACACACACACACACACACACTTCAATTTTACCTGTGGCCAGGTAGATGATGTGGAACAGCATGTCTTTGCCCTGCACCACGTCCACAGCTACGTGGGAGAAGCGGATATTATCCTCCATAAAGTAAGGGACAGGCTGGACCGGCTGAACCACCTCATTCATCAGCAGGAACTTCTGGGCATCCTGCAGGTTCCTCTCTGTCAGATTCACGTAGGAGCCGTAGTCTATGGTACCACACTCGAGGGAGAAAGAGAGGGACAGAGATCATATATTTGTGCTTCCCATGACTGTGTTTTTGTATTTTAATGCAATATATACAGTACCAGTCAAAATGTTTGGACACACCTACTCATTCCAGGGTTTTTTATTATTTTATTTTTTTAACTATGTTCTACAGTGATAATAGTGAAGACATCAAAACTATGAAATAACATATACTATGGAATCATGTAGTAACCAAAAAAGTGTTAAACAAATCCAAATATATTTTATATTTGAGATTCTACAAAGTAGCCATCCTTTGCCTTGATGACAGCTTACAGATCTGAGGAAGTGACTACTTTTCTGAAACTATTGGATTGGCTGCCTTCAACTAATGGCAGGGCTGTATCTAGAACTGCACGTTGAGATAGAAATAGAATGAATAGAGCACACACAATCTCCTGTACTATTCCAATCTATCTGAGAGTCTTATTGGATCTACACAATACATTTATTTCTGAACATTTTGTAAATGTTTATTCTCCTGAATATCCATTGCCCCAGGTGTACAATCAAATCAAACCAATTAATCAATTATAGTTTGTACAGAAAAGTATAAATAAGTTGTGATACTCAACTACTGACTCTTCCAACATGCCACTGAAAAGTTTGAAAGCTGCAATTAATTGTATGATACCTGAAAATACTGCAGAGTAATTCAAATCCTTTCGCAAACATTGGAAACAGCAAGTTGGATGCTTAGCAAAAACAACTTTGAACCTCTTTGTCCATCTGAGGGTAAATGTTCTTGTTACAAACACAGACTATACCATCTTTAAAGGGATAGTTTACTCAGACTAAAACTAACAGATTTTCCACCTACCTTGGTTGTAGTTGATTCATGAAGGCAGTTTTGGGATATTTAGTTTCCTTTTGACACTCAATAGCCATCATTTGTTACTGTTAGCACTCTCAGTAACGCTTAACATTACACTGTTTTTGTGCCTGTGTAATACAACTGTAATTACGTTTGGGGCAACAATTTATTAGCATGTTGTTACATAATACTTTTGCAATTGCATTTTCATTGCATAGAAATGAGCTGAGAGTTTTTTGTAACTACTGCACACAAGAGGAATAGTGTCTATTCCTTATTCTACTTATGTAATAACTCCATTATTATGCAAGTCCTATGTAACAACAATGTTGCTATTGTAATAATCACAAAGTTACGACACAAGAACTTGATGCCAAGTGTTACTGTACTACATTATGTCTCACTCATTGTGAAAATATATTTTTTTGAAGCTGCAAAAGTGGTCTACTCTAATGTTGAGGTGATTCCATGTCCCTCATATATTTCATTCTAGACTATAAACTATATTAAGATGAATATCTAAGAGCCCCCTAAACCACATGCTTATGATCATATATTTAGACTAATTCAACTAACTGTCGTAGCGTTTTGGCAGCCATCAAAAATATATATTTTTTTGCTTTCTTGCATATATTAAAATACCTTAAAATATTTTGGGGTTTTCTGAGAGATATTCCAATACTTTCAATATTATGTTGTTTTGACCTGTACTTGAATATGAAAGAAAATATTTGCCTTTTAGTTGAAATGTCATAACCTATATTTGACGACCTTGAGTTTTTGAAAAGGTAGTATTTTCAAATGAACTACAAAACATAACTATTTTCTACCCAGGTCTGGTACTAACTGTATGTATGGCTTATAGTATAGTGAGATATGCATGTAAAATGTATTATAACAACCATTGGGAAATCATCAATAAGAGTTTTGTGCAAAACACATCAATCTCTCTCTGACAGTGAGTTAAACGATGAATTAATTTTGCATTTAAAAGTGAGAGATGACTATCTGCACTCACACACCCACCCCAGTCTGATGGTATTTGAACTGTTAATACACAGCAACATGATTCACCATTATCTATGACTGCTGGATCAATTCATACAGTTTAAGAGAAGAGGGAGATATTTCTCTAGACAGATAGGTCATTAACCATTCAATCAATGGCCAGGGTGTGTGTGAGTAATGATTTCACAGGAAGTTGGGGAAAGATCCATGTTGGTGTGTGTGCGTATTTGTGTATGTGTGTGTGTGAGTCTCTCTCGCGCTCTGTGTGTGTGTGTGTGTTTGTGTGTGTGTAGGGTGCTAGATATATGGGCAGGCCATTTTACATCAATGCAGGGCTGCCATAAATCCAAAGCTCGTAAATCGAATCCTCCAACATTGACAAATACTTGATGAAGATGTCACCCCAACCTAGATAAAGTGTGCTGTACTCCAACAGTGAAATGTGTGTGTGTGTGTGTGTGTGTGTGTGTGTGTGTGTGTGTGTGTGTGTGTGTGTGTGTGTGTGTGTGTGTGTGTGTGTGTGTGTGTGTGTGTGTGTGTGTGTGTGTGTGTGTGTGTGTGTGTGTGTGTGTGTGTGTGCGCGTGTGTGTGTGTATGTGTATGCATGTGTATGCATGTGTGTGCGTGCGTGTGTCAAATGGTGCATTTCAGAGCAATTCCCCCTGAGCTTGGAAAAGGCTGGTTTACACACACACACATACACTTTATCCTCTCTAACAGGGCCCTGTGCAGACCTACACAGCCACAGTGGGCAGGGCAAGGCTTTGGTCAGATACTACAAGCCAGAGGAAATTGGTTTCCATCCAGGCAATTTCTCCTTGCCTCAAGTGACTGGAATCTGTGTGTGTGTGTTTCTTCATGTGCAAATATGTGTGTCTATCAAGCGTAAAACTCGCTGACCAAGTTCACTTTAGGCTTTTGGTTACATGAGTGATATGGAACATGTGTGTGCAGCCGGCCGTGTCTGTAGCCGCGCGTGTGTGTGTGTGTGTGTGTGCGCCCTCCACTGGCTCCCCCAACCCCTTGAGAAAATGAAATCACATTCAGACTGTTGTGGGTAGATTAGCCTGTAGGCCATCTGCTAAGCCTGCTAGCCCTGAGAACTGCTAGCCCTGAGAACTGCTAGCCCTGAGAGCGGCTAGCCCTGAGAGCTGCTAGCCCTGAGAACTACTATCCCTGAGAGCTGCTAGCCCTGAGAGCTGCTAGCCGTGAGAACTGCTAGCCCTGAGAGTGGCTAGCCCTGAGAACTGCTAGCCCTGAGAACTGCTAGCCCTGAGAGCTGCTAGCCCTGAGAACTGCTATCCATGAGAGCTGCGAGCCCTGAGAACTGCTAGCCCTGAGAGCTGCTAGCCCTGAGAACTGCTAGCCCCGAGAGCTGCTAGCCCTGAGAGCTGCTAGCCCTTCCAGCCATACACCATTCTCTCTGTGTCCTGACTAAAAAGCACAGAGCTTTAAAGCTAAGGTTTCCAAATCCTCCCTCTGTTCCACAGCCCTATGGGGTCAGAGCATAGCCGCGGGAAGTAGGGGTGCTGAGGGTTTTATTAAAAAAATTAAACAACATTTAAAAATATATATTGTTTTCACAAGAGTAGTGCACTGGACCTTTAATACACGGAACAATAATATAAATGCAACATGTAAAGTGTTGCTCCTATGTTTTCTGAGCTGAAAAGAAATATCACTGAAATGTTCCATATGCACAAAAATCTTATTTCTATCAAATTTTATGCACAAATTTGTTTACATCACTGTTAGTGAGCATTTCTCCTTGGGCAAATTAATCGATCCACCTGAAAAGTGTGGCATATCAAGAAGCTGATTAAACAGCATGATCATTACCTTGTACCTTGTACGGTGAACAGTAAAAGGCCACTCTAAAATGTGCAGTTTTGTCACACAACACAATGCCACAGATGTCTCAACTTTTGAGGGAGTGTACAATTGGCATGCTGACTGCAGGAATCTCCACCAGAGCCGTTGCCAGATAATTTAATGTTAATTTCTCTACCATAAGCCGCTTCCAATGTCGTTTTAAAGAATTCGGCAGTATGTCCAACTGCCCTCACAACCACAGACCACGTGTAACCACGCCAGCCCAGGACCTCCACATACGGTTTCTTCACCAGCCGGATCGTCTGAGACGAGCCACCCGTACAGCTGATGAAACTGTGGGTTTGCACAACTGAAGCATTTCTGCACAAACTGTCAGAAACCGTCTCAGGGAAGCTCATCTGCGTGCTCGTCATCATCACCAGGGTCTTGGCCTGACTGTAGTTCGGCGTTGTAACTGACTTCAGTGGGAAAATGCTCACCTTCGATGACCACTGACACGCTGGAGAAGTCTGCTCTTCATGGATGCATCTTGATTTCAACTGTACTGGGCCGATGGCAGACAGTGTGTACGGCGTCATGTGGGTGAGCGGTTTGCTGATGTCAACGTTGTGAACAGAGTGCCCCATGGTGGCGGTGGGGTTATAGTATGGGCAGGCATAAGCTATCGACAACAAACACAATTGTGTTTTATGATTGGCAATTTGAATGCACAGAGATACTTAGGCCCATTGCCGTGCCATTAATCCGCCACCATCATCTCATGTTTCTCCATGATAATGCACGAACCTATTTTGCAAGGATCTGTACACAATTCCTGGAAGCTGAAAATGTCCCAGTTCTTCCATGGCCTGCATAGTCACCAGACATGTTACCCATTGAGCATGTTTGGATGCTCTGGATCGACATGTACGACAGCGTATTCCAGTTCCCATTTATATCCAGCAACTTCGCACAGCCATTGAAGAGGAGTGGGACAACATTCCACAGGCCACAATCAACAGCCTGTTCAACTTTATACAAAGGAGATGTGTCACGCTGCATGAGGCAAATGGTGGTCAGACCAGATACTGACTGGTTTTCTGATCCACTCCCCTACCTTTTTTTTTAAGGTATCTATGAGCAACAGATGCATATCTGTATTCCCAGTCATGTGAAATCCATTGATCAGGGCCTAATTTATTGATTTAAATCGACTGATATGAACTGTAACTCAGTAAAATCTTGGAAATTGTTGCATTTTGCATTCATATTTTCGTTCATTGAAGTATTATTGGAGCGATATCGACGTCTGTAGCGTGGGCAAAAGCATGTTTTCAGCATCTCCACTTTGGCAAAAAAGGTAGTTGTATAATTAAGAACATGACTCAATAGTTGGAGTTGTAAGAGTCATTGCCGTGTCCCTTTCTCTTTGATTGTCATTTTAATGGAATCCATGAACAACAAAACCCAGGCCTCAGACATTTACATCAAAAAGTGCAAAGGTATAGGCAAAGAAACAAAACATCCACTTCAAATAAAATATTTTTCTTGATCAAATAACATAGAAAACAACCACTTTTTGTGCAGTATTAATTTACCATCGTTACAAACCACATAATGTACATTACTGTATTGTACACAAGCTGGTCATCTAGGTTTGTAACTACACTTTCCATCACCAGGAAGAAAAACAATGTACAATAGAGTAATTGAGTACATTGAGACATCAAATGGTTTGTGATGATGTGGATGACTTGGTTGAGCATGGCGCTTGCAATGCTAGGTTGTGGGTTTGAAAAAGCATGCAAATGTATGTACTCCCTACTGTAAGTTGTTTTGGATAAGAGTGTCTACTGAAAAGGAATGAATAGACCATTTCAGTTTTCACATAGAAATAAGTTTGCAAAGTATTTCAAGAAACTGGGAAACATATATCAAGCAACTATTTTTATATTCCAACAGTATTATCAGATTAACTGTTTTGTACAGAGTCAAGTTACAAATGCTGGTAAACATTCAAATACATTTAGTTAATTTTTCACAAAAGTCATGCACTGAGCCTTCACTAGTCCTGTATTAGTGGACAGAAAAAGACATCTTCAGCGTGGGCAACAAAACATTTATTCTTCACCCCCCAACAGGCAGAAAAGAATCGCAGCACCCCCACAGCCAAACAAATTTCCATGGCTATGGGTCAGAGAGGCTTCAGCGAATTAAGTGCCATTCGTGATAGGTAGAAGTTGCCCTGAAAACAGATCTAGGATCAGATTACCCTCAACCCACTCCTAACCTTAAACTATAAGGGAGATGTAATAACACCTGGTCCTGGGTCAGTGGTTAGGGGCAACTTCTTCCGGCTCCAGTGAAAGTACTGTAGTGGTGCGATTGGGATGTTGTAAATTTCCCATCAGTGAATTTTATAACGCGAGGTCGTCATTATTAACAGGTTTGTGAGGAGATTGAAAGAGAGAGAGTGAGAGAGAATGAATTAATGAGAGGGAGTGTACAGGGACTCTGGGGCTTGCTCATCAGCCCTACACACAAGCACGCACACACACACACACACACACACACACTCAAGCACGCACACAAACAAACACAAACACAAACACAAACACAAATGCATACCCACCCATACATAACCACATGCACACATGTATATACTGTACTCGATACCATCTACTGCATCTTGCCTATGCCGTTCTGTACCATCACTTATTCATATATCTTTATGTACATATTCTTTATCCCTTTGCACTTGTGTGTATAAGGTAGTAGTTGTGGAATTGTTAGGTTAGATTACTCGTTGGTTATTACTGCATTGTCAGAACTAGAAGCACAAGCATTTCGCTACACTCGCATTAACATCTGCTAACCATGTGTATGTGACAAATACAATTTGATTTGATTTGACACATACTTTCTGTTGTATGCGATTATGTTTGTGTGTGTTGGTTAATTGGACAGAGTTGTTGAGGTGATAAAATCTCTCAGAATAACCAGGTGAAAGCCTGAGTCCATGACGGCTAGATGTCCACCAGAGCTGACTGTCCATTGGAAACAGACACAGGCGCGGTAGTCCGTCGCCATCTCAGATGTAAAATCTTAATTTGATCACTCTTTTGTTGCTGACAATATTCCTGCCCAGCAGGAAATGCAAACTTTGTGTATTTGAGTTTTTAAAACGTTTATAATTTCCAATTTAAAAAAAACTACTTAATTTGCCTTAATGAAAAATGTATCAACCCCTACAAAAACGGCCATTAATTATAATCCACATAATAATTCACATTTTCTGTTGCTGCAGGATGATTTTCCTGCTGTAGCAAACTGGCTCAAATTAAGATCCAACATCTGTAAGGCACTGACCTGAGTCATACATCTGTCTTGTCACACTATGGTAGTAGCTATTAGCCTGATTTGTTATATTCAATTGGTCATATTCAACTTTAAAAACTGATTCAGGCTCATCCCTGCCAAAACATATCCCAGGGTTAGAGTTGGGGTAGGTGTATATTTACCTGAAAGTCAGTGTTAGGGTTGGTGTATACTTGGTTTAATGACATGTCTGTAGACAATTAGAATGTGACAAGTGTCACTGGTGAAAACAACATTTAGTTTATACTCTGGTGGAATGTCTGTCAACCAGCGCTGCGACTGTTTCCTTGTTGCACAGACATGAAAAAAGTTAATGCCTGTTGTCGTGGTTACTGGGCTGCTACAGCAACAAGACCAAATCCACTGTCACAAGTAGTTCTAAAATTCTCATATAGAATGACCTACTTTTATTTTGTCACACACACAACCAAAAGCTAATTTCTGTAAACTCGCCATCATTACCTTGTAATTAATTATGTTGTTGTGGTGGGTTTATGTTCCTTTAATAATGAATAAAAAGTAGCTAAAGTTAAGGCGTTGTCAGCTATACTCTGGTCATTATTTGAACTGGTTAGCCAGCTAGCTACCTAGCTAACAAGCTACTAACGAACCAAAACATTGTTTAGACAGTTGCTTTTAGTTGCCTTGCTTGCTAGGTGGACATTTACCACATTCATTTTTAAATGGATGGGTTTATTGGTGTTCAAATAGAGAAAGCTGCTGAAGCCCAGTGCCTTTGGGTTCATGCATGTTACCATCAGAAGTCTCCTCCATAAGTTTGCTTTATTCACTGCTTTAGCACACTTCGCCAACCCTGATGTCCTAGCTGTGTCTGAATCCTGGCTTAGGAAGGCCACCAAAAATTCTGAAATTTCCATCCCCAACTACAACATTTTCTGTCAAGACAGAACTGATAAAGGGGGTGGAATTGCAATATCTGTAGAGATCTGTCATACTATCCAGGTCTATGCCCAAAGTTCGAGTTTATACTTTTAAAGATCCATCTCTCCAAAAATAAGTCCCTCACTGTTGCTGCTTGTTATAGACCCCTCTCCGCTCCCAGCTGTGCCCTGGACACCATATGTGAATTGATTGCCCCCCATCTATCGTCAGAGTTCGTACTGCTATTTGACCTAAATTGGGATATGCTTAACACCCCGGCCATCCGACAATCTAAGCTAGATCCCCTTAAACTCACAAAAATGATCAAGGAACCTACCAGGTACAACCCCAAATCCGTAAACATGGGCACCCTCATAGATATCATCCTGACCAACTTGCCCTCTAAATACACCTCTGCTGTTTTCAACCAGGATCTCAGTGGTCACTGATTCATTCCCTGCGTCCGTTATGGGTCCACGGTCAAATAACCACCCCTCATCACTGTCAAATGCTCCCTAAAACACTTCTGCAAGCAGACCTTTCTAATTGACCTGGCCTGGGTATCCTGGAAGGATATTGACCTCATCCCGTCAGTAGAGGATGCCTGGTTATTCTTTAAAAGTGCTTTCCTCAACATCTTAAATAAGCATGCCCCTTTCAAAAATTGTAGAACCAAGAACAGATAGTGCCCTTGGTTAACTCCAGGCTAGACTGACCTTGACCAGCACAAAAACACCCTGTGGCATACTGCACTAGCTTCGAATAGTCCCCGCGATATGCAACTTTTCAGGGAAGTCAGGAACCAATATACACAGTCAGTTAGGAAAGCAAAGGCTAGCTTTTTCAAACAGAAATTTGCATCCTGCAGCAATAATTCCAAAAAGTTTTTGGACACTGTAAAGTCCATTAAGAATACCTCCTTCCAGCTGCACACTGCACTGAGACTAGGAAACACTGTCCCCACTGATAAATCCACGATAATTGAGAATTTCAATAAGCATTTCTCTACGGCTGGCTATGCTTTCCACCTGGCTACCCCAACCCCAGCCAACAGCACTGCACCCACCGCAGCAACTGTTCCAAAACCCCCGCTTCTCCTTCACCCAAATCCAGACAGCTGGCGTTATGAAAGAGCTGCAAAATCTGGATCCCTACAAATCAGCTGGTTTAGACAATCTGGACCCTCTCTTCCTAAAATTATCCGCCGCCATTGTTGCAACCCCTATTACTAGTCTGTTCAACCTCTCTTTCGTATCGTCTGAGATTACCAAAGATTGGAAAGCGGCTGTGGTCATCCCCCTCTTCAAAGGGGGAGACACTCTAGACCCAAACTGTTACAGACCTATATCCACCCTGCCCTGTCTTTCTAAGGTTTTTGAAATCCAAGTGAACAAACAGATCGTCCGACCATTTCGAATCCCACTGTACCTTGTCTGCTATGCGATCTGGTTTCCGAGCTGGTCATGGGTCCACCTCAGACACCCCCATGTCCTAAACGATATCATAACCGCCATCGATAAAAGACAGTACCGTGCAGCCATCTTCATCGACCTGGCCAAGGCTTTCGACTCTGTCAATCACCGTATTCATATCGGCAGACTCAACAGCCTTGGTTTCTCTACTGGCTGCCTCGCCTGGTTCACTAACTACTTCTCTGATAGAGTTCAGTGTATGAAATCGGAGAGCCTGTTGACCAGACCTCTGGCAGTCTCTATGGGGGTGCAACAGGGTTAAATTCTCGGGCCGACTCTTTTCTCTGTATATATCAATGATTTCGCTCTTGCTGCGGATGATTCTTTGATCCACCTCTACGCAGACAACACCATTCTGTATGCATCTGGCCCTTCTTTGGACACTGTGTTTTAACAAATCTCCAAACAAGCCTCAACGCCATACAACATTCCTTCCGTGGCCTCCAGCTGCTTTTAAATGCTAGTAAAACTAAACGCATGCTCTTCAACCGATCGCTGCCCGCACCCGCCCGCCCGACTAGCGTCACTTCTCTGGACGGTTCTGACTTAGAATATGTGGACAACGATAAATACCTAGGTGTCTGGTTAGACTGTAAACTCTCCTTCCAGATTCACATTAAACTCTCCAATCCAAAGTTAAATCTAGAATCTGCTTCCTATTTCGCACCAAAGCATCCTTCACTCATGCTGCCAAACATACCCTCGTAAAACTGACTATCCTACCGATCCTTGACTTCAGCAATGTCATTTACAAAATAGCCTCCAATACTCTACTCAATAAATTGGATGCAGTCTATCACAGTGCCGTCCGTTTTGCAACCAAAGCCCCATATACTACCCACCACTGCGACCTGTATGCTCTCATTGGCTGGTCCTTGCTACATATTCGTCGCCAAACCCACGGGCTCCAGGTCATCTATGTCTTTGCTAGGTGAAGCTCCGCCTTATTTCAGCTCACTGGTCACCACAGTAACACCCACCTGTAGCACACGCTCCAGCAGGTACAGTGGGGCAAAAAAGTATTTAGTCAGCCACCAATTGTGCAAGTTCTCCCACTTAAAAAGATGAGAGAGGCCTGTAATTTTCCTCATAGGTACACTTCAACTATGACAGACAAAATGAGGGAAAAAAATCCAGAAAATCACATTGTAGGATTTTTTTATTTTTTATTATTATTATTATTTTTTTAAACATTTTTATCCCCTTTTCTCCCCAATTTTCTTGGTATCCAATCGCTAGTAATTACTATCTTGTCTCATCGCTACAACTCCCGTACGGGCTTGGGAGAGACGAAGGTCGAAAGCCATGCGTCCTCCGAAGCACAACCCAACCAAGCCGCACTGCTTCTTAACACAGCGCGCCTCCAACCCGGAAGCCAGCCGCACCAATGTGTCGGAGGAAACACCGTGCACCCGCCCCCCTCGGTTAGCGCGCACTGCGCCCGGCCCGCCACGGGAGTCGCTGGAGCGCGATGAGACAAGGATATCCCTACCGGCCAAACCCTCCCTAACGCGGACGACGCTAAGCCAATTGTGCGTCGCCCCACGGACCTCCCGGTCGCGGCCGGTTGCGACAGAGCCTGGGCGCGAACCCAGAGACCACTGCGCCACCCGGGAGGCCCACATTGTAGGATTTTTAATGAATTTATTTGCAAATGATGGTGGAAAATAAGTATTTGGTCACCTACAAACAAACAAGATTTCTGACTCTCACAGACCTGTAACTTCTTCTTTAACCTGTTGAGGATGGGGGCGCTGTTGAGACTATTTATGCTAATTGGGTAATTTTTGAAACGGCTTCCCACAAAATCCTTGATCGTACAATATGCATATTATTATTATTATTGGATAGAAAACAGTCTATAGTTTCTATAGGAGTTGAAATTTTGTCTCTAAGTGGAACAGAGCCCATTCTACAGCAATTTCCCTGACATGGAGTCAGATTTCAGAAATGTTGGCCACTGTTCTGAAGTCAGTTAAAAGGGCACTGTTATTGCTATGACTATACGGACACTTCTTACGTCTTCCCCTGGATGCCTTTACGTGATGACGATTCCAATGGGGTCGATTGCGCGTTCACAGGCACTACAAATGAAAAAACCCTGTAGCTAGCAAGTCTTTTCTTGGTGCGTAACGCGCGTGGAGGACACCGAGCCGCTCCTGTTCCAAGCGTTAGTTTAGCCTGTTATATTTCTCCGGTCATCTTTTCACTCGTTATAGGAGTTAAAAACATCATAAGGTAGTTAATTTAAAGCGTTTTATAGCAATTTATATCCGTTTAGTGCGATTTTGGGACATTTATTTTTGAAACGATGTGAATAGCCGGGCACGCTTTTCAGTTCATCCCGAACGCAGTTGGCATTTCCACATGGCAAGAGGACAGCTTTCCACCAAAAGACGATTACTCCCAAGAAAGGATCCTTTGCCCAAGATACTGATGGAAGAACAGCTCAAAGTAGGACATTTTTATTATGATAAATCGTGTTTCTGTCGAAACATTTTAGTGGCTTAGGACGCCATGTTTTTTGACGTAGCTTCGCTTGGCGCAAACTGTATTGAAAAGTAAGGATAAATTAAAAAATGTAATTCCGCAATTGTATTAAGAATTAAATTGTCTATCAATCCCTGTCCACCCTATATTTTTTAGTCACGTTTATGAGTATTTATGTATAAGAGTAGATCACTGTCTAAGTGGCGCAAGGACATTTTCTGACCAGCTGAGCTACATTTCACATTGTCTAACCATGATTTTGGTGGCTAAATATAAACGTTTTCGATCAAACTCTATATGGATTGTGTAATATGATGTTACAGGAGTGTCATCTGAAGAATTCTGAGAAGGTTAGTGAAAAAATTAATATATTTTTGGCGATGTTGACGTTATCGCTCACTTTGGCTAGAATCAATGCTGGGCTGCTATGTGCTATGTGCTATGCTAATATAACGATTTATTGTGTTTTCGCTGTAAGACACTTAGAAAATCTGAAATATTGTCTGTATTCACAGGATCTGTGTCTTTCGATTCGTGTATGCTGTGTATTTTTACGAAATGTTTGATGATTAGTAAGTAGGTAAACACGTTGCTCTAAGTAGTTTTTCTATTCCATTTGTGACGGTGGGTGCAATTGTAACCTATGCCATCTACCTGAAATATGCACTTTTTTCTAACAAAACCTATCCCATACCATAAATATGTTATCAGACTGTCATCTGATGAGTTTTTTTGTTGGTTAGGGGCTATAAATATCTTAGTTTAGCCGAATTGGTGATGGCTACTGGTGTTGGTGGACAAATAAAAGATGGTGGATTATGCTAATGTGTTTTTAGGTAATAGATGTACATCTTTACATATTGTGTCTTCCCTGTAAAACATTTTAAAAAGATATAAAGGTATTCACAAGATCTGTGTCTTTCATTAGCTGTATTGGACTTTAATGTGTGAAAGTTAAATATTTTAAAAAAATATATTTTTTGAATTTCGCGGCACTGGTTTTTCAGTGGGGGGGGGGGGGTGCCGCTAGCGGCACGCTGATCCTAGACAGGTTAAGAGGCTCCTCTGTCCTCCACTCGTTAACTGTATTAATGGCACCTGTTTGAACTTGTTATCAGTATAAAAGACACCTGTCCACAACCTCAAACAGTCACACTCCAAACTCCACTATGGCCAAGACCAAAGAGCTGTCAAAGGACACCAGAAACAAAATTGTAGACCTGCACCAGGCTGGGAAGACTGAATCTGCAATAGGTAAGCAGCTTGGTTTGAAGAAATCAACTGTGGGAGCAATTATTAGGAAATGGAAGACATACAAGACCACTGATAATCTCCCTCGATCTGGGGCTCCACACAAGATCTCACCCCGTGGGGTCAAAATGATCACAAGAACGGTGAGCAAAAATCCCAGAACCACACGGGGGGACCTAGTGAATGACCTGCAGAGAGTTGGGACCAAAGTAACAAAGCCTACCATCAGTAACACACTACGCCGCCAGGGACTCAAATCCTGCAGTGCCAGACGTGTCCCCCTGCTTAAACCAGTACATGTCCAGGCCCGTCTGAAGTTTGCTAGAGAGCATTTGGATGATCCAGAAGAAGATTGGGAGAATGTCATATGGTCAGATGAAACCAAAATATAACTTTTTGGTAAAAACTCAACTCGTCGTGTTTGGAGGACAAAGAATGCTGAGTTGCATCCAAAGAACACCATACCTACTGTGAAGCATGGGGGTGGAAACATCATGCTTTGGGGCTGTTTTTCTGCAAAGGGACCAGGACGACTGATCCGTGTAAAGGAAAGAATGAATGGGACCATGTATCGTGAGATTTTGAGTGAAAACCTCCTTCCATCAGCAAGGGCATTGAGGATGAAACGTGGCTGGGTCTTTCAGCGTGACAATGATCCCAAACACACCGCCCGGGCAACGAAGGAGTAGCTTCGAGTAGCTTCGTAAGAAGCATTTCAAGGTCCTGGAGTGGCCTAGCCAGTCACCAGATCTCAACCCCATAGAAAGAATTTGGAGGGAGTTGAAAGTCCGTGTTGCCCAGCAACAGCCCCAAAACATCACTGCTCTAGAGGAGATCTGCATGGAGGAATGGGCCAAAATACCAGCAACAGTGTGTGAAAACCTTGTGAAGACTTCCAGAAAACATTTGACCTCTGTCATTGTCAACAAAGGGTATATAACAAAGTATTGAGATAAACTTTTGTTATTGACCAAATACTTATTTTCCACCATCATTTGCAAATAAATTCATTAAAAATCCTACAATGTGATTTTATGGATTTTTTTCTTCTCATTTTGTCTGTCATAGTTGAAGTGTACCTATGATGAAAATTACAGGCCTCTCTCATCTTTTTAAGCGGGAGAACTTGCACAATTGGTGGCTGACAAAATACTTTTTTGCCCCACTGTATATTTCACTGGTCATCCCCAAAGCCAACACCTACTTTGGCCGCCTTTCCTTGCAGTTCTCTGCTGCCAATGACAGGAACAAATTGCAAAAATGACTGAAGTTGGAGACTTATATCTACCTCACTAACTTTAAGCGTCAGCTGTCAGAGCAGCTTACCGATCGCTGCAGCTGTACACAGCCCATCTGTAAATAGCCCATCCAATCAACTACCTACCTCATCCCCATATTTGTTTTTTTTTTCTGCTCTTTTGCACACCAGTATTTCTACTTGCACATCCTCATCTGCACATACCACTGCAGTGTAAATTGCTAAATTGTAATTACTTATTTATTGCCTTACCTCCTTACTTAATTTGCACACACTGTATACAGATTTTTCTATTGCATTATTGACTGTACGTTTTTTTATCCCATGTGTAACTCTGTGTTGTTTAAGTCACGCTGCTTTGCTTAATCTTGGCCAGGTCGCAGATGTAAATGAGAACTTGTTCTCAACTGGCCTACCTGGTTAAATAAAGGTGAAATAAAAAATCTAATAAAAATGCCATGCAGAGGCTGTCGTTTTGTATTTAAACTTTTCCATAACGAAGACGATAAGTTTGATGTCTGATGATAATAGAATGGTAACGATGTCACTGCGACAACTGTCTACAGACATGTTGATCGACCGACTGCAAACCAGTCTTTCGGGTTGGGGTAGGTGAGTATTTACCTGGAAGTCAGGGTTAGGGTTAGGGTAGGGTAGCCAGGCGGAGCGAGAGTTCTCCTGGTACTTGAAGGGACCTCCAAACACCTGGGTGATGGCACTGAGGTTGAAGGCACACACCGCAGACGCTGCTATGCTGTTCCTGAAGGGGAAAGAGAGGGATAGCGATAAATATACAGTGCCTTCAGAAAGTATTCACACCACTTGACTCTTCCCACATTTTGTTGTATTAGGAAGTGGGATTAACATTTTTTAGTGGTCATTTTTTGTCAACTATCTATACAAAATACTCTATAATGTCAAAGTGGATTTTCTTTCACTTTGACATTACATTTGAAAAAATAAATATAAAAAATAAAACAATAATATATCTTGAAATAAAACAATAATATATCTTGATTCAAGTCAATACATGTTAGAATCACTTTTGGCAGTGATTACAGCTGTGAGTCTTGGTAAGACTATAAGAGCTTTGCACACCTGGATTGTACAATATTTGGCAATGATTGTAACGGTCCTGACCTGTTTTATGTTGTTTTTTGTATGTGTTTAGGTCAGGGCATGTGTTTTGGGTGGGCAGTCTATGTTATCTGTTGCTATGTTGGTTTTGGTTGCCTGGTATGGCTCTTAATTAGAGGCAGGTGTTTTGCGTTCTCCTCTAATTAAGAGTCATATTTAGGTAGGGTGTTCTCACTGTTTGTTTGTGGGTGATTGTCTCCTGTGTCTGTGTCGATGTTACACCAACCGGGATTGTTTCGGTTTGTTCGTGCGTTTTTGTAGTAAGTACTTGTTCATTCGTTCTGCGTGTGTTATGTCAGTTCGTTGTACTAAGTCTGTCTACTTTCGTTTTGTTATTTTGTTAGTTTATTCAAGTATAGTTTGTTTCGTTTTGTCTTGTAAATAAAATTCATCATGTATTCACAACCCGCTGCGCCTTGGCTCGATCACTACTCCTCCTCTTCTTATGAAGAGAGAGAGGAACGCCGTTACAATGATTATTTTCTAAATTCTTCAAGCTCTGTCAAATTGGTAGTTGATCATCGCTAGACAATCATTTTAAGGTCTTACCAAATATTTTCAAGTAGATTTAAGTCACAACTGTAACTGTGAGACTCAGGAACTTTCATTGTCTTCTTGGGAAGCAACTCCAGTATAGATTCGGCCTTGTGTTTTAGGTTATTGTCCTGCTGAAAGGTGAATTCATCTTCCAGTGTCTGGTGGAAAGCAGACGAACCAGGTTTTCCTCTAGGATTTTGCCTGTGCTTAGCTCCATTCTGGGGTTTTCTATCCTGAAAAACTCCCCGCAATGATTACAAGCATACCCATAACATGATGCAGCCACCACTATGCTTGAAAATATGGACAGTGGTACTCAGTAATGTGTTGTATTGGATTTGCCCCAAACAAAACACTTTGAAGTCAGGATAAAAGTTAATTGCTTTGCCACATTTTTTGCCACATTTTTTGCAGTATTACTTCAGTGCATTGTTGCAAACAGGATGCATGTTTTGGAATATTTTTTTTCTGTACAGGCTTCCTTATTTTCACTCTGTCAGTTAGGTTAGTATTGTGGAGTAACTACAATGTTGTTGATCCATCCTCAGTTTTCTCCTATCACAGCCATTAAACTCTGTAACTGTTTAAATTCACCATTGGCCTCATGGTGAAATCCCTGAGCGCTTTCCTTCCTCTCCGGCAAATGATTTAGGAAGGACGTCTGGATCTTTGTAGTGACTGGGTGTATTGATACACCATCCAAAAGGTAATTAATAACTTCACCATTGTAATGGCTTCTAGGAGTAGTGGGTGGAGGAGTCAGGCGCAGAGAGCAGGGTAGTTCAAAACGTGGATCTTTATTCCAAGAACAGAGTAACGGTCACGCCAAACACAAGGGCGCATAAAATACCCAGTCCAACAAATAGGACGAAACTGTCCAGGAAAACGGAATCCACAATAATCCACACACCATGAACAGAAAAACAAGCCCGCACAAAAGCCGGCGGGCCTACCGGGTTTAAATAGCCCAAAACAAAACCGGGATTCGTGGCAACCATGCTCAAAGGGATATACAATGTCTGCTTTTTAATTTATTTTACCCATCTACCAATAGGTTCTTTTTTTGCGAGGCTTTGGAAAACCTCCCTGGTCTTTGAGGTTGAATCTGTGTTTGAAATTTACAGGTCGTCTGACTGACCTTACAGATAATTGTAAGTGTGGGGTACAGAAATCATGTTAAACGCTAAAATTGCACACAGAGTGAGTCAATGCAACTTACTATGTGACTTGTTATGTGACTTTTGTTTTTACTCCTGTACTTATTTAGGCTTGCCATAACAAAGGGGTTGAATTCTTATTTACTCAAGACATTTCAGCTTTCATTATTACTTAATTTGGAGAAAAACAATTTGAACAGAATTCCACTTTACATTATGGGGTATACACAATACCCCATAATGTAAAGTGGAATTCTGTTTGAATTTTTTTTTAGGCTAGAATGTGGAAAAAGTCAAGGAGTGTGAATACTTTCTGAAGGAACTGTATATGGTTAGGATTTTGTTTGCTGACTGTTAATGTCCAGTCTGTGTTTTTGTCCTCGAAATATACCTATACATCTGTCCCTACCAGTTAGTGTCTATAACACAGACTCAGATCCTACTGTGAGTGATGGTGTAAGGTGACTACAAATTTAACACCAGGCTTCAATTAAGATGTTCTGCCTCTGTGGCTAAGTGTATGGATCGGGCCTGACGGATAGCTTTGACTTTTCAAACTGTCACTTTCCACAAAAGCATGTCTCTTTTAAGAGGTGAGAAAATTGAAAATTAAAGAAATGAGTTTAAAGTCAAACTGTGAAACTAAACGTGTGTGAATGACGATAGTATGTATAACATGACTGTTCATTTTAAGCTGTGCCTGAAGTATACTTCAGTATTTTGGCAACTTCAAGGTTTATCATACATTATAAACTGGGTGGTTCAAGCGCTGAATGCTGATTGGCTGACAGCTGTGGTATATCAGACAGGTATGACAAACCATTTATTTTTACTGTACGAATAGCCCTTAGCCGTGGTATATATACCATACCCCCTCGGGCATCATTGCTTAATAATACAGGCAGAATATACCCTGTGTGTGTGTGTATAGTATGCGTCTCACACTTACACATTAGTAGTGAAGATCCCATAGAGCAGTTCTAGCTCTGGCAGGTAGAACGTCCCCTGTAGTTCGTTATAGTTGAACGGTATCTCTCCTGGTCGAGAGCAGTTCAACCGCGCCTTCATGAACGTGGTCCAGGTGTCCTCCAATAGGAAGCGGCCCCCAATGTCGTTCTTACAGACCCGGGCAGCGCGAGAGAACACGGTCCGACCGCAGTCATGTTCCACTGCATTCTCTCGGAAGAAGAAGTAGGTGAAGTTCCCAATGTCATAGGAGGAGACAAAGTTAGGTTCTGTTGAATGAGGAGACAAAGTTAGGTTCTGTTGTAGGAGGGGACAAAGTTAGGTTCTGTTGTAGGAGGAGACAAAGTTAGGTTCTGTTGTAGGAGGAGACAAAGTTAGGTTCTGTTGTAGGAGGGGACAAAGTTAGGTTCTGTTGTAGGAGGGGACAAAGTTAGGTTCTGTTGTAGGAGGGGACAAAGTTAGGTTCTGTTGTAGGAGGGGACAAAGTTAGGTTCTGTTGTAGGAGGGGACAAAGTTAGGTTCTGTTGTAGGAGGGGACAAAGTTAGGTTCTGTTGTAGGAGGGGACAAAGTTAGGTTCTGTTGTAGGAGGGGACAAAGTTAGGTTCTGTTGTAGGAGGGGACAAAGTTAGGTTCTGTTGTAGGAGGGGACAAAGTTAGGTTCTGTTGTAGGAGGGGACAAAGTTAGGTTCTGTTGTAGGAGGGGACAAAGTTAGGTTCTGTTGTAGGAGGAGACAAAGTTAGGTTATGTTGTAGGAGGAGACAAAGTTAGGTTCTGTTGTAGGAGGAGACAAAGTTAGGTTCTGTTGTAGGAGGGGACAAAGTTAGGTTCTGTTGTAGGAGGGGACAAAGTTAGGTTCTGTTAAAGGTGGAGACAAACTATTCAGACCACTTGACTTTTTCTACATTTTGTTACGTTACAGCCTTATTCTAAAATTGATTAAATTGTTTTTTCCCTCATCAATCTACACACTACCCCATAATGACGCTACAAGCTTGGCACACCTGTATTTGGGGAGTTTCTCCCATTCTTCTCTGCAGATCCACTCAAGCTCTGTCAGGTTGGATGGGGAGTGTCGCTTTAGAGCTATTTTCAGGTCTCTCCAGAGATGTTCGATCGGGTTCAAGTCCGGGCTCTGGCTGGGCCACTCAAAAACATTCAGAGACTTTTCCCGAAGCCACTCCTGTGTTGTTTTGGCTGGGTGCTTAGGGTTGTTGTCGTGTTGAAAGGTTTACCTTCTCCCCAGTCTGAGGTCCTGAGTGCACTGGAGCAGGTTTTCATCAAGTATGTCTGTACTTGGCTCCATTCATCTTTCCCTTGATCCTGACTAGTCTCCCAGTCCCTGTTGCTGAAAAACATCTCCACAGCATGATGTTGCCAGCGCCATGCTTCACTATAGGGAGGGTGACAGGTTTCCTCCAGATTTGACGCTTGGTTTTCAAGCCAAGAGTTCAACCTTGGTTTCATCTGACCAGAGAATCTTGTTTCTCATGGTCTGAGAGTATTTAGGTGCCTTTTGGCAAACTCCAAGCGGGCGGACATGTGCCTTTTACTGAGGAGTGGCATCCGTCTGGCCACTCTACCATTATGGCCTGATTGATGGAGTGCTGCAGAGATGGTTGTCCTTCTGGAAGGTTCTCCCATCTCCACAGAAGAGCTATGTCAGAGTGACCATCAGGTTCTTGGTCACTTCCCTGAGCAAGGCCCTTCTCCCCCGATTACTCATTTTGGCCAGGCTGCCAGCTCTAGGAAGATTCTTGGTGGTTCCAAACGTCTTCCATTTAAGAATGATGGAGGCCACTGTGTTCTTGGGGACCTTCAACGCTGCAGACATTTTTGGTACGCTTCCCCAGATCTGTGCTTCGACACAATCCTGTCTCAGAGCTCTACGGACAATTTCTTCGACCTCATCGCTTGGTTTTTGCTCTGACATTTGTGCTTTTCCAAATCATGTCCAATCACTTGAATTTACCACAGGTGGACTCCAATCAAGTCGCAGAAACAGGATGATCAATGGAAACAGGATGCACCTGAGCTCAATTTCAAGTCTTATAGCAAAGGGTCTGAATATTTATGTAAATAAGCTATTTCTGGGTTTTTTTTCATTAATTTTCAAAAAATCTGTTTTCACTTTGTCATTATGGAGTATCGTGCGTAGATTGATGAGGAAAATTATTTTTGAATAAGGCTGTAACAAAATGTGGAAAAAGTCAATGGGTCTGAATACTTTCCGAATGCACTGTATATGACAATGAGTTCTGAGTGATTGACTAGGGGTCCATAGGAATGTGAGGTTGAGGTGATTAGTCTTAATAAATGATGGCATTGTTATTAATGACTTTGTGTTTCAAAATGAATTATTTATCGAGGGAACCCCTAAAGGTTAGAATGAGGTATGACCAAAACACTGGTGTAGTGTAATAGTTGTCAACCCATCTAAAACTGCTGACCTTCCTAGAGCACTCATTGATGAGCTGTTCATTTTTATGTATGACATTATTGGACCTTAACCGCACGCTTTATCCTCTCTGACAGTGATTTAATTCACTTTTAAATGAAAGAGTTTTTTCCCCTTGTTTGCTCTTTCAACCCCTCCTCTCCTCTGCACCTTTGCACAGCATCACATGAGAAAAGAGAGAAAAAAATCAATTTGCCATAAAATTAGTTATTAAACCTTTTCTCAAAGGTTGTCGCGGCGCTATGTATGTGGTGGCTTTTAATTTATTTTTTCAATCTGGCTTTAATGTGAATCAGATAAAATCCTGACAAGATAGCGATTGACCTGCTCTTTTAGAGCAAGTGAACGACTGAAGCAGCGTATTCAATCAGCAGCCCCTGTTCCAGGTGGGGTGTGCTGTTGAACTGCGATCCACTGAGCTCTTCAGAACGACACACTGATTTCCTTGTTTCAGTACCAGATGGAAATGTAACTTTCAAAAGGAAAGAACAAAATATTTAAAAAAAAAAATATATATATATATATATATATATACTGTATATATATTGTAAAAGAAGCTAAAAAGTGTGGATATGTTCTTTGTCATCAATACACTGCATGGCAGTGACAGACATCCGTATCACTGACATTTTGACACTTCCTGTAAACACCACTACCTTACTTCTACCCTTTCCCCCTCACCCACCCCTTTTCTCCTTCTATATTTACATTTAAGTCATTTAGCAGACGCTCTTATCCAGAGCGACTTACAAATTGGTGCATTCACCTTAACCTGTCTAGGATCCGCGTGCCGCTCGCGGCACTCCCCCCCCCCCCCCACTGAAAAACCAGTGCCGCGAAATTCAAAAAAAATATTTTTTTAAAATATTTAACTTTCACACATTAAAGTCCAATACAGCTAATGAAAGACACAGATCTTATGAATCCAGTCAACATTTCCGATTTTTAAAATGTTTTACAGGGAAGACACAATATGTAAAGATGTACATCTATTACCTAAAAACACATTAGCATATTCCACCATCTTTTATTTGTCCACCAACACCAGTAGCCATCACCAATTCGGCTAAACTAAGATATTTATAGCCTCTAACCAACAAAAAAACTCATTAGATGACAGTCTGATAACATATTTATGGTATGGGATAGGTTTTGTTAGAAAAAAGTGCATATTTCAGGTAGATGGCATAGTTTACAATTGCACCCACCATCACAAATGGACTAGAATAATTACAATGAGCAACGTGTTTACCTAACTACTAATCATCAAACATTTCGTAAAAATACACAGCATACACGAATCGAAAGACACAGATCCTGTGAATACAGACAATATTTCAGATTTTCTAAGTGTCTTACAGCGAAAACACAATAAATCGTTATATTAGCTTAGCACATAGCAATTAGCAGCCCAGCATTGATTCTAGCCAAAGTGAGCGATAAAAGTCAACATCGCCAAAAGATATTAATTTTTTCACTAACCTTCTCAGAATTCTTCCGATGACACTCCTGTAACATCACATTACAACATGCATATACAGTTTGATCGAAAATGTTTATATTTAGCCACCAAAATCATGGTTAGACAATGTGAAATGTAGACAAGCTGGTAAAGAAAACGTCCTTGCGCCACTTAGACAGTGATCTACTCTTATACATAAATACTCATAAACGTGACTAAAAAATA
Source organism: Salvelinus fontinalis (assembly GCF_029448725.1). Taxonomy (NCBI): domain Eukaryota; kingdom Metazoa; phylum Chordata; class Actinopteri; order Salmoniformes; family Salmonidae; genus Salvelinus; species Salvelinus fontinalis. The sequence goes on along the minus strand of NC_074689.1, from coordinate 19,306,159 downwards.
TAGGGTGGACAGGGATTGATAGACAATTTAATTCTTAATACAATTGCGTTATTACATTTTTTAATTTATCCTTACTTTTCAATACAGTTTGCGCCAAGCGAAGCTACGTCAAAAAACATGGCGTCCTAAGCCACTAAAATGTTTCGACAGAAACACGATTTATCATAATAAAAATGTCCTACCTTGAGCTGTTCTTCCATCAGTATCTTGGGCAAAGGATCCTTTCTTGGGAGAAATCGTCTTTTGGTGGAAAGCTGTCCTCTTGCCATGTGGAAATGTCAACTACGTTCGGGATGAACTGAAAAGCGTGACCAACTTTTCACATCGTTGCAAAAATAAATGTCCCAAAATCGCACTAAACGGATATAAATTGCTATAAAACGCTTTAAATTAACTACTTTGTGATGTTTGTAACTCCTATAACGAGTGAAAAGATGACCGGAGAAATATAACAGGCTAAACTAACGCTTGGAACAGGAGAGGGTCGGTGTCTTCCACGCGCGTTACGCAGCAAGAAAAGACTTGCTAGCTAAAGGTTTTTTTCATTTGTAGGGCCTGTGAACGAGCAATCGAGCCCGTTGGAATCGTCATCACGTAAAGGCATCCAGGGGAAGACGTAAGAAGTGTCCGTATAGTCATAGCAACGACAGTGCCCGTTTAAATGACTTCAGAAAAGTGGCCAACGTTTCTCAAATCTGACTCCATGTCAGGGAAATTGCTGTAGAATGGGCTCTGTTCCACTTAGAGACAAAATTTCAACTCCTATAGAAACTATAGACTGTTTTCTATCCAATAATAATAATAATATGCATATTGTACGATCAAGGATTTTGTGGGAAGCCGTTTAAAAAATTAGCCACATTAGCATAAATAGTCTAAACAGCGCCCCCATCCCCAACAGGTTAAGATATCCAGTGGAACAGCCACTTTACAATAGTGCATCTAAATCTTTTAAGGGGGGGGGGGGTCAGAAGGGGGTCAGAAGGGGGGGGGGTCAGAAGGATTACTTTATCCTATCCTAGGTATTCCTTAAAGAGGTGGGGTTTCAGGTGTCTCCGGAAGGTGGTGATTGACTCCGCTGTCCTGGCGTCGTGAGGGAGTTTGTTCCACCATTGGGGTGCCAGAGCAGCGAACAGTTTTGACTGGGCTGAGCAGGAACTGTACTTCCTCAGAGGTAGGGAGGCGAGCAGGCCAGAGGTGGATGAACGCAGTGCCCTATGAACTACTTTTCTTCCTCTCTATACCTTTACTGCTTATCCCCCTGCCCCTTTACCACCTTCCATTTCCCAGCCTACCATTGAGCCATTTGGAGTTGTACTGTGCAGTGCATTATTGGCAGCAGCTGCCTATCTCCTACCACTTGCTTCTCTACCCCTACTACCTTTACCTCTACCACATCCTACCATTGAGCCATTTGGAGTTGTACTGTGCAGTGCGTAGAGGCGGCAGCCCCCCCAGACTGCGGTAGATAGCTGGGTCTCTGCCAGAGAAGTCCATGGCGGTGGCAGCATAGAGCTCCCCGCTGGAGGTGATCAGGGCTGTGGAGTTATGGAGAGGGTTGTAGGGACAACGGGCCATCCCACTGATCTGGTCATGGATCTCTGTCAGGTTGGTCAGCTAGAGGGGGCGGGGGAGAGAGGGTGGAGATGGGAGAGAGGGGGAGGAGATGAGGGGCAGGAGGAGGGAGAGGGGAGAGGATTAATGTGTTTATAATGCACACAAGCAGGAGTGGAGAGAGAGGGAGTGTGAGCACACATCACATGATTTTTAACTCCCCTCTCCTTGACTGGAATTTGTCACTCCCATACAAACATTGATTGGTCTCAAATACTGTGAGTTTCAGCAGAATGATCAGACAATGAGACAAGGATAAACATTGAGCACGTTGCTTGGTTTCCACAGAACCAAGGGAGAGATTTGGAGATTGACTTGAATAATTGATTATGATAGTAAAAGTTCAAGTGAAACAGAGAAGTCACAATTGGCAGCATTTATAGTTGATAAAGGCAAAGCAGTGTGAGTGCAGACTGTTTTACAAATCACCTTTGCATGATTGTTTATTTCACCACTTTGTCGATTTCTCATCTCATTACTAGCTTGTCATCGCTAACATCCAGCTCGTTCCTGCTAATGCTAATCATTGCCTACCTCACACATACAGTCAATACCAAAAGACACAGACATACATACACATGTACTGCTTGGTCAACATGAGCTCATTTAAATTCCAAAACTTTATACATTTTCAGAAATGTTGTGGAATTAGTTGTTAAAAAAAGAAGAAATTATCAAATAAATGATTGTGTTTTTTCACTATCTCATCATGATGGCATGGGGTTGTTCAATGACAGACATGTTTCTTGTTTAAAATCTATCACTTGGTGGTTTCAATTCAGAGAGACAAATATTTTTTTTTGCTAAATGCTATATATCTGCCTCACTCTCAGAGAAATAACTAGTACTGCTATAGTAGGTTTGAAAACTTCTTCAGGATTGGTGGGTCCCCCACGGGACAGTTGAGCTAACGTAGGCTAATGCGATTAGCATGAGGCTGTAAATAACAAGAACATTTCGCAGGACATGGACATATCTGATATTGGCAGAAAGCTTCAAATCTTGTTAATCGAACTGCACTGTCCAATTTACAGTAGCTATTACAGAGAAATAATACCATGCTATTGTTTGAGGAGAGTGCACAGTTATGAACTTGAAAAGTTATTAATAAACCAATTAGGCACATTTTGGCAGTCTTGACCCAACAGTTTGAACAGAAATGCAATGGTTCATTGGGTCAGTCTAAAACGTTGCACATACACTCCCGCCATCTAGTGGCCAAAATCTAAATTGTGCCTGGGCTGGAATAATACATTATGGCCTTTCTCTTGCATTTCAAAGATGATGGTACAAAAAAATTATTTTAAAAATGTTTTTTTTGTTTTTTTGTACCAGATTTAATGTGCTATGTTCTCCTACATTCAGTTCACATTTTCACAAACGTCAAAGTCTCTCCTTTCAAATGGTATCAAGAATATGCATATCCTTGCTTTAATGCCTGAGCTATAGGCAGTTAGATTTGGGTATGTCATTTTAGGCAAAAATGGAAAAAAAGGTCCGATCCTTATTAAACAGTCAAATGCAACAAATAACTACATTTTTTATAAAGACATTTAGAAATTATACTGTACATTTGTGACATCAATAAAAAAAAAAATACAATACAGTAATATGAGATCTGTATGTAAAACATTTACATTTTAGTCATTTAGCAGATGTTCTTTTCCAGAGAGACTTATAGTAAGTGCATTCATCTTAAGATAGCTAGGTGAGACAACCACATATCACAGTCAAATAAACAGGATACGAACATTCCATTCCAGCCAAACAATGGACATATATCGTTTTGCAAACAAATCTGAGAACAGTAATATTTTACACACACATGAAGCTACCCATAAGCAATAATTTCTGATGGAAAAAACACAAATGTGAAAAATTGGTGGATAGTGTTTGGGAAATAAACTCTTAATTTGGACAGAACTCAGATTATAAAGAAGGATATGGAACAATAAACAATAATGCCTGTGAAACGGCTGTTTCTCCTTTAGGAAGAAACCTGTCTCTTATTGTTACTGTTACTGCTAAAATCCTACCTTTAGCTATCAAGTTTGGATACAAAACCAATCCCTGGAGAATCAACTGAGGTAAAATAGAGGCAACCTACAGTCTACCTACGCAGTTCCCAGCACAGAGCTCTTATGGCCATATCTATGTGGGTGGGTATTGCTGGTAATTAGCTATAGCATCTTTTTAGGCAAGAATATGACTCTTCCCACAGCCTTTTATAATCAGCTTAACCTATATCCAAAACCACACTCTAAGAACAAGAACACAACATCTGGACAGGACCGATGCTCATAGAAAACCTCCATCTTCACTGTACTTCCTGGAGAAGTTCATGCACTTTTTATTCCTCCTGGTTTGGTTGTTCTGATGAATAGCGGACATACATCTGTTTTCCTTGATAAAGCATTATTAAACCACATCAGTGACTTAGGGAAAGCCTCTCCGTTTTCACAAGCAGCTCCATGCGAAGCTCAGAGCTCAGACGTTTGGTTTGTCTGCCTTTGAAAGCGAGGCCAAATCCAGCTCTCCGTGTTTAAAAATACTCTACAGTACGACCTACACTTGGCCCTAAGACAGTGCACTTGTTCCCAATAAAAACCCACACAACATAAACTGAGGCAAAAGCCTTGGATATGTTTAAGAGCTGGAATGTACACAGTGTTTTCTTTGCTAATATGACATTTTAACTCATGGTGTAACCGTGAAGGAGAGATGCTTAGGGCAAGGCTTCCACCTCCATTCCTATCAATCTAAACCGTGAGGTATTTTTATACATTTATATAAACCATCATTCCGTTCTTCCCATTTATGGTTAACCACATACTGTTGTAGAAATGTATCTTTGTTTCAATGGAAACCCTTCCCATAAACTTTAAAAGCTTACTAATTCCCCAAATGGTGTTCTGCAATGGTCAATTTTAGGGCCGCTATAGTTTATTTCGGGGGGCACTAAACATCGCATTAAGCTATGAGGCAACGCTACACATTACTCACATCGACCCAGGTGTGTTCTTAACTGCACATCCTGCCTGACGTGCAGAAGATCATCAGCACAGGAATTTCTAACCATACAGAACACAAGCTTTGTCCAACTGACACACTGAAGCTTCTCTCTAATGCTGGCTTGAGTTTCAGGTTAATCAATGAGAGATGGACTTTCCACTTCCTTAAAGTACGTGATGCTCATTAATAAAACAGCCTAAGAGCAGGTCACTTTGTATAGATTTATTAGAGTGGGTTGATTTGGACCACTGTTGGTTCCGTCAACACAAACTACCTCCGCTCCGGGCCTCCGGTCTGACACCGGCTTGACCCAACAAGTGTCACTGTGTCTGAAGTCTGCGATGAAAGGGGGTATTGATGGAGCTCATTCTGTGTGTTGAGGGAAGTGTTTGGGTCGAGCTGGGTCTGTAAGACGGGTGGAATGGGGATAGAGTATAGATAGAGGCTGCATCTATCATGCATATTAAAGCAATGGAGTGAATGAGTTCTCTCTTCAGGACACACAGCAGCTGTGGTTGGGAGCACAGGCTGGGGAGACGGGTCACTTTCACACCTCTAATAGCCAATCATTTGAGACACACTCAGTGCTGTTGACTTGGCTTTCAGATCATCTCTCTTTCTCTTTCCTTCCTTCCTGGTCAGTTGCCATGTTACACTTCCTTGCAGCCGTCTCATAAATGTGATCAGACACAGAAAGAGACAGCCAAGCAGGTGCTAGGTGTCTGATGATTCATAGCTGTCTACAGGGCAGCAAAGAGGACATTGGGTCTGCAATAATAAGCTCTATATAATCATCATTTTACTCATCATCGTTATCATTATCAAAATCATCATCACCATCCTCATCATCATGACCACCGTACTCATCATTGTACATTACATTACATTGTACTCATTCTCATCTTCATCCTCCTCCTCATCCTCATCATCCTCCTACTCATCATTATCACACTCATCATCACATTCATCATCATCATCACATCATCATCACCATCATCATCATTATCAGTAGCAATATCATCATCGCCATTATCAATTGCATGACTAGAGGATTGCATTCTCTAATTTCTGACAAATCCATAGTGGGCAAAAATAATCCTGCCATTCAAGGCCATAAATATGGATAAGGTCTTGAAATTAATTAATATATTGTCATGAATGAGGACATTTGGACAGAATTAATTTCAGTAAATGCCTGTAAAGACAGTGAATTGGTCATTAACGGGATATTAATCTGTGGTTATGTACACACATTATGATAACTAAATGCATATTTATTTCCTTCTCCTCTCTCTCTCTACCTCCCTTGGAATCTTTCTCTCTCTTTCCCTCCTTCTTTGTCGCTCTCCCTCCCTCTCAATCTCCTTTTCTGTCGCACCCAATACCTCTCTCTCTCTCCCCCTCCCTCCCTCACGATCTCACTCTCCCTCCCTCCCTACCTCACACTTAATCCCCCGCTCTCTCTCCCTCCCTCTCGATCTCTCTCTCTCTCCCTCTCTGTCACACTCGATCCCTCTCTCTCCCTTTCCCTCTGTCGCACTCAATCCCTCTCTCCCTCCCTCGCGATCTCACTCTCCCTCCCTACCTCACACTCAATCACCCTCTCTCTCTCCCTCCCTCTCGATCTCTCTCTCTCCCTCTGTCACACTCGATCCCTCTCTCTCCCTTTCCCTCTGTCGCACTCAATCCCTCTCTCCCTCCCTCGCGATCTCTCTCTCCCTCCCTCGCGATCTCTCTCTCCCGCCACCTCTCTCCCTCCTGCGCGATGCCTCTCTCTCTTCCTCTCTCCCTATCATGTCCTCTCTCTACCTCTCTGTCGCTCTTGATCCCTTTCTTTCTCCCTCTCGCCTGATCCCCCCACTCTCTCCTTTCCTTTGCCACACTCGATCCTTCTCTCTTTCCCTTTCCCGATCCCCTCCTCTCTCTCCCTCTCTGTCACACTCAATCCCTTCTTTTTGTCTCTCTTGCTCTCCCTATAGCTATGCAGCACTTATCTTTTATATTAGCAGACCCACTCAGAGTAAATATGTGTTCTCCTATAACAGGGCTGATGAAATACCATCGTAATAATGTTTTGACATTTATACTATATGTATTTCTGACGGATTAGTCGTTATGAGACGGTGACCTTTGCATTTGCTGCTAACAAAATTAAAAATAAAATAAAAACATTGTCCTTCCCTCCACCTACACACCATATAATATAACCAACAGCCCACACACTTCCCTCAGGTTAAACTGCAGGTTTATATACAGTAGGTGGAGTAGAACTAGAAGTAGAGGAGCATAGAGCAGTAGAAGAGGGAGAGTCCTCCCGGGTGGCGCAGTGGTCTAGGGCACTGCATCGCAGTGCTAGCTGCGCCACCAGAGTCTCTGGGTTCGTGCCCAGGCTGGGCTGGGTTCGCACCCAGGCTCTGTCGCAGCCGGCCGCAACCGGGAGGTCCGTGGGGCGACGCACAATTGGCATAGCGTCGTCCGGGTTAGGGAGGGTTTGGCCGTTAGGGATATCCTTGTCTCAGTATGTAAAAATGTAATAAAATGTATGCAATCTACTGTAAGTCGCTCTGGATAAGAGCGTCTGCTAAATGACTAAAATGTAAATGTAAATGTAAGTAGAGGAGCATAGAGCAGTAGAAGAGGGGAAAAGAGAAGATAGTTGCAGATAAGAAAGTAAAGTAGAGGAGAGAAGAAAAAAGGAGAGGAGATGATAGAAGAGACATGATTAGATTCTTACAGTGCGGTTGGTGCAGATGGGTGTGAAAGCATTGGTTCCACAGGTGAACAGTCTATCTCCATTCACCAGCAGCACTCTGATGTAATTCTGACACTCCTCCTGTGGAGAGGACAGAACAGCACACCTAACATTAGCACTAATAGAATGACACAAACACAGGAATAAACACCTTAACCAAGTTTCAAGTATTTACCATTTGTAAGTACATACATTGGAATTTCTCTTCAACGAGAGCTCAAAAAAGGTAGAAGAAGATTTTTTTTAAACACAAAGATTACATATAATACAAAATAATCACATATGCAAGATAAGAAAGTTTATGTGTAAATATTAGCCAGTCACATCCAAACATTGCACTAACTCTGAATAATGAAGCTGCAGCCCTAGAGTACCTACAGATGTAGGATCTTAATTCAAGCCAGTTTGCTACAGTAGGAAAATAATCCTGCAGCAACAGGAAATGTAGGGATTGATACATTTTTTGCAAGGGAAAATCAAGTCTAAAATTTCAAAGTGGAAATTACAAACTTCAGAAGCCTTTTTAAACCTCATGTTTTAAATGTCCTGCACTGAAGGAAAGTTATCCTGCAACAGGGTGATCAAATGAAGATCCTACATCTGTATTGGGAGTTTTTCTTTGCCTCTGTTGCCTTGGCTAATCCTTTGGGGGTTAGCTTTAAGCCCGGGTTGAAAAGTGCTATACAAATAAAAAATGAATAAAATGTGATTGATTGAAACAGTGTAACAACACGACCTCTGTTTCCCCCAACACTATTCACACTGCTCAGTCTGTCAGGGGACTTTGTTAAAAACACACAACACTAACACGATGCTAGCAGTGAGAAGTCTTGTCAGAACATGGTGGATGTGTGTTTTTGCATTGTCTGACTGGAGTCTTAAAATAAACCATGTGTATGGTAAGTTCCCCTGAGTCCGTCTGAAGGGACCTGGGGCTTGTGGTTCTGAGGGCCCTCGTTCAGATTTAGGGCCAGTAAATCAGTCTGGTGTACTAGAGATGCCCGGAGACCCTTTCTGACTCTCTTTTTTCCTCTCTTTCTCGCTCTTCTATCTCCCTTTCTCTTTCTCCTTTCTCTCGCTTTCACGCTCTCTCACTCTCTCCTCCACCTCTCTCTCTATCAGTGGTGCCTGATTTAGGAGTGTTACAAGGGACCGCTGAAGGGTTAGTGGGAGCAGTAAATGTGTGTCTGAGGGAGGGGTAGAAGTCGGGTATATTTTATTTCCCCCTATCAAGATGGAGGTTAACTCGTAAAACGATTCATTTTCCTGTACTAAGCACATTGTATATGTGTGTGTCTCTCTCGCTGTGTGTTTGTGTGTCTCAGTGTGTGTGTCTGCCTTTTGTAGTGTGGCTGCCTGTGTGTATAACTCAACTCCGCACGGAGGTTGTTCCCCCAGCAAATAAGAAGCTGATTTTAATGTGTGTCTTGTGTCACAGTGTTGAAAACTTCCTGACAAACGTTCAGGCTCCTTATATTAACACGGAGACAGTTATGCACGGCTCTCGAATGACAAACCAGACAGAGCTGCCGATCGACTCCCGTCAAGTCAATTTAAGTCCCTTTTCTTCTCCTAGTGGAAATAAATCAAAGGCGGTACAGAGAGGCAGACACCGGCTTTAAAGAGCACAATCACTTGTAAATTCACTCAAGGCGGAGACACCGTATCTGTGAAATAACTTAAGTTACGGTATATTGCTGTGCGGCGGAATAAGTAATAAAACCCCCAACTCTGCCAAGTAAAAGGGAGAGATGAAGAGAGAGAGTGAGAGGGCGAGAGAGTGAGAGGGAAAGAGAGGGAGAGAGTGAGAGAGTGAGAGAGTGAGAGGGCGAGAGAGGGCGAGAGAGGGAGAGAGTGAGCGAGTGAGAGGGCGAGAGAGGGAGAGGGCGAGAGAGTGAGAGGGCAAGAGAGGGAGAAGGCGAGAGAGGGAGAGGGCGAGAGAGGGAGAGAGTGAGAGAGTGAGAGGGCGAGAGAGGGAGATGGCGAGAGAGGGCGAGAGAGGGAGAGGGCGAGAGAGGGAGAGAGTGAGAGAGTGAGAGGGCGAGAGAGTGAGAGGGCGAGAGAGGGAGAGGGCGAGAGAGGGAGAGGGCGAGAGAGGGAGAGGGCGAGAGAGGGAGAGAGTGAGAAAGGGAGAGGGCGAGAGAGGGAGAGGGCGAGAGAGGGAGAGGGCGAGAGAGGGAGAGGGCGAGAGAGGGAGAGGGCGAGAGAGGGAGAGAGTGAGAGAGCGAGAGAGAAAAAGAGAGAAAAAAATAAATATGCAGAGAAGGATCTTTAATGCTATTCTTAGTGTTCTGTACATTACTGGAATGTATCTTCAGAAGCAACAACAAGAAAAACAATTCCTTAGGACTAAGGTAGCTTAGTCTGTAATTCAGTATGACAATCAGAGTGAGAGAGGTTTTTCTGCACACCTATTATGTGTTGTGTGTGTGTGTATGTTGTATGTGTTATAGGCCTCTAACCACCTTCCACAGAGGGATAAACACACAGGCAAATCTCTCAGACTTCAACCAAAAAACTGAAATACCCACGAGGCCCCTGCAGTTCAGCACACGGTCACATTCAGTTATAAAGCATGTTATTTGGAGGAGGGTATGCAGGAAAACCACACACACACACACACACACACACACACACACACACACACACACACACACACACACACACACACACACACACACACACACACACACACACACACACACACACACACACACACACACACACACACACACACACACACACACAAACAAACAGAAGAAAGGAAAACAGTGTCTGTGTATAGTCAGTTTAAATGAAAAGGTGTGTACTAAACCCACTAAATCCTACTTCAGACATAAATCACACATTGTTGTCCATGAGGGGTTTTCTCCAGTTTGAGTGAAGTCTAAGTTAAGTCTGAGTTATGAGTGGGTTTGTTTCATGTTGGGATGAGTGTGTTAACAGCCTCACTTCTGATTGGCCCTGACTGAAGCAGGCTCCTTTAGTGAACTCATCACAGTTGTGTCTGTGTGTGTGCATAATCTAAGTGATTATGATGATACTTATAATGCATTATGTCTATTGGTATATTATGAGTCTTTATGAGTCTTTATGTGTGTCTATAACTATGCTTATACTGCATTACGAGTGCATGTCTAATGCTGTATAATGCAGTGTGCATATGGGCTTCACAGAAAGTGTTACCCACACCTGAAAGTAACAAACTGTGCACCTACTACCTTTTTGAATGTTATTTTGGGACAGAACCCAATGTACGTACTGTTTATCCAAGCAATATCAAAGTTATTTTGCAAATTGTTGATTTGGAGTGGGCCCTCTCGCTATTAAGACTGGTCGATACACTGTTTTAACTTTAATGGGTTACAGAGTTAAAGTTTACAGTTAATTCATTGAGCTGTATCTAAAGATATTTTCTATACAGTTATTTACATAGGTAATTGTATTAGAATTCATGTGTTGGAGATTGAGAGAACTACATACATATTTTTGTTGTATTGGTTATGTAACGGTTTTCGTCGTCTGAAGAAGAGGAATCGGACCAAAGCGCAGTGTGGTAAGTGTTCATGCTTTTTATTGAAAACTGAACACTATAACAAAATAACAAAGGGAATAACCGAAACCGAAACAGTCCTGTAAGGTGCAAAACACTAAACAGAAAATAACTACCCACAAAAACCATGTGGGAAAAAGCTACCTAAGTATGGTTCCCAATCAGAGACAACGATAGACAGCTGTCCCTGATTGAGAACCATACCCAGCCAAAACAAAGAAATACAAAAACATAGGGGAAAAAACATAGAATGCCCACCCAAATCACACCCAGACCAAACCAAAATAGAGACATAAAAAGCTCTCTACGGTCAGGGCGTGACAGGTTAGTATTGGATTACCCTTTTGACTGCAAGTTCCAGAATGCCTTGCGACAGGAAGTAGAGAGAGAACACACCAGTTACGTACAAGTGACAAGTGATTATCCTGACTTTCGCTAGCAACTTTCTTTTATTGTTTTGTAGAATCTAAAGTTGTTAAATGTAACGTGAACAAGTAGTATTACTAAAAGAAGCTTTCATTTCAAACCCGACGTCCCGAGTTATTACTTTGAAGATAGTTATTTTATATACACAAACACTCCCCTAGATAAACGTGTATGTATTTTTTGTAAAGATCGTTACATTGAAACAGAAGTTCATGCCTTCCTTGCTTTACTGTGGGTGGTACAACAACGTTAGAGATTATCCTTACTGTGGGTGGTACAACAACATTAGATATTATCCTTAATGTGGGTGGTACAACAACGTTAGAGATTATCCTTACTGTGGGTGGTACTACACCATTAGAGATGATCTTTACTGTGGGTGGTACAACAACGTTAGAGATTATCGTTACTGTGGGTGGAACAACAACATTAGAGATTATCCTTACGGTGGGTGGTACAACAACATTAGAGATTATCCTTACGGTGGGTGGTACAACAACATTAGAGATGATCCTTACAGTGGGTGGAACAACAACATTAGAGATGATCCTTACAGTGGGTGGAACAACAACATTAGAGATGATCTTTACTGTGGGTGGTACAACAACATTAGAGATGATCTTTACTGTGGGTGGTACAACAACATTAGAGATGATCTTTACTGTGGGTTGTACAACAACATTAGAGATTATCCTTACGGTGGGTGGTACAACAACATTAGAGATGATCCTTACTGTGGGTGGAACAACAACATTAGAGATGATCCTTACAGTGGGTGGAACAACAACATTAGAGATGATCTTTACTGTGGGTGGTACAACAACATTAGAGATGATCTTTACTGTGGGTGGTACAACAACATTAGAGATGATCTTTACTGTGGGTGGTACCACAACATTAGAGATGATCCTTACAGTGGGTGGAACAACAACATTAGAGATTATTTTTTACAGTGGGTTGTACAACAACATTAGAGATTATCTTTACTGTGGGTGGTACAACAACAACATTAGAGATGATATTTACTGTGGGTGGTACAACAACATTAGAGATGATCTTTACTGTGGGTGGTACCACAACATTAGAGATGATCCTTACAGTGGGTGGAACAACAACATTAGAGATTATTTTTTACAGTGGGTGGAACAACAACATTAGAGATTCTTTTTTACAGTGGGTGGTACAACAACATTAGAGATGATCCTTACTGTGGGTGGTACAACAACATTAGAGATGATCCTTACTGTGGGTGGTACAACAACATTAGAGATGATCCTTACTGTGGGTGGTACAACAACATTAGAGATGATCTTTACTGTGAGTGGAACAACAACATTAGAGATGATCCTTACTGTGGGTGGAACAACAACATTAGAGATTATCTTTACTGTGAGTGGTACAACAACATTAGAGATGATCCTTACTGTGGGTGGAACAACAACATTAGAGATGATCCTTACTGTGGGTGGAACAACAACATTAGAGATTATCTTTACTGTGAGTGGAACAACAACATTAGAGATGATCCTTACTGTGGGTGGAACAACAACATTAGAGATGATCCTTACTGTGGGTGGAACAACAACATTAGAGATGATCCTTACTGTGGGTGGAACAACAACATTAGAGATGATCCTTACTGTGGGTGGAACAACAACATTAGAGATGATCCTTACTGTGGGTGGAACAACAACATTAGAGATGATCCTTACTGTGGGTGGAACAACAACATTAGAGATTATCTTTACTGTGAGTGGAACAACAACATTAGAGATGATCCTTACTGTGGGTGGAACAACAACATTAGAGATTATCTTTACTGTGAGTGGTACAACAACATTAGAGAGGATCTTTTTGGTCAGCTGTCCAGCCAAAATGAACATTTTAATGGTTTTGATGAAAATAATAAACTATGGGAAATGTTATTAAGAAAAATGTCTGAGCTGTGTGAATGTCTGAGCCGTGTGAATGTCTGAGCCGTGTGAATGTCTGAGCCGTGTGAATGTCTGAGCCGTGTGAATGTCTGAGCCGTGTGAATGTCTGAGCCGTGTGAATGTCTGAGCCGTGTGAATGTCTGAGCCGTGTGAATGTCTGAGCCGTGTGAATGTCTGAGCCGTGTGAATGTCTGAGCCAAAACCTGCCATCTTATCGTCCAACGGTTTAATAAAGGTTAAATAAAATAAAATCCTCCAACAGAGACATTTCTTTTTAAGTGCCTAATTGTCCTTTCATTCATTAATGTATTTCATTAATAAAATACAATAATTATGCATACATGTGTATAGATGATGTAATGTACCATGTTTGACCATGATTGTGTTTAGTGTCTCAACTCTATTTGAGCGGTCCACAATGTGGTTTAAAAAATCTGTATTTTATATTATTGTGGAGTGATATTTAAATACACTGTTCTCACTCACAAACACACACACATACACACACAAACAGAAGAAAGGAAAACAGTGTCTGTGTATAGTCAGTTTAAATGAAAAGGTGTGTACTAAACCCACTAAATCCTACTTCAGACATAAATCACACATTGTTGTCCATGAGGGGTTTTCTCCAGTTTGAGTGAAGTCTAAGTTAAGTCTGAGTTATGAGTGGGTTTGTTTCATGTTGGGATGAGTGTGTTAACGGCCTCACCTCTGACTTCCCCCGACTGAAGCAGGCTCCTTTAGTGAACTCATCACAGTGCCACTCCGCCTCCTGTCAACACAAAAATACCATTAGAAACACACGATACTGGTGATAAACTGCATTAGAAACAGACACTGAAACGGCATGGCACAATGGAAACACATAGGCATTAAATGAAGAGAACATTAAACATTGGGCAAAAAAATATGAATTGTTCATTAACAACATTGTAAACCAACAATAAAACAGCTTTAAGAAACACTCAATAAACTGACACTTGAGCAGTAGACAACAGTTTAATAATGAACAATGACAACATTCTACAATAGCCCTTTCCTGTAGGCAGGTATACCACATCACATTGTTTTAAATACGGTGTAGACTATTTCCTCCAGTCTTGAGTTTGTTTGACCAGGTGGTATAGTATTTGCCACCACAACCAACCTCTTTCATTTATATGGCTGTGGTTCATCGACCCACACAGAGGCTGAATGAATACATCCTACACAGCAGACCGCATCCTATCGGTGTACCAGTGCACGTTAAATACGAACACTGAATTCAATTAACTCGCCCACCCACCAGGGCTCACTCCAGACACGAGGGAGCGAGCACAGAGACGGATGACAATGTGATTTACACCAGGGGAGAAAATGAGGGATACTTAGACATGAGAGAGCAAGCACAGAACTGAATGTCAATGTGATTTACATGGAAGGAAATGTTGAGATGCTTTTCACGTTTTTACTAGCAGAGAGGAATTAGGAGATAAAACCTAGGCCTATCCTCTAAGGATGAGAATTCAATACACTCTGATTCCTCAACTGTAATTTCACTTCTGGTCCTCCAGGGGGTTTTCATTGATAAAGGTTCTGTAGTAATGGAATGAAATGACTGCTGGCTTCAAGCCAGTGAAACGATGGACGGACGGAGGAGGAGAACAGCCATTACCGCCACTCCAGAGATTAGGGAGTGAATGGAAAGTTTCTGTAATAATTACTGTACCGCTGTAACTTAATGTACCACTCCGGAAGTTTATGAACCACTTGCTAGCTATAAGTCCCATTGTAATTGTATGTTTCACTGTAACTCTAGACCACCTTCCCCATCATTCATTTAGCCAGGTAAATCATGGAGAGCAGTTTCTATTTTTACAATATGGTAAACTACTTGAGGGAACTTTATACTGTATGGATAAAAAAAATTTAGGATAGAAAATAAATCATGTTTTCATCTTAAATATACTCTATATTTCAACTTTGTATAAGGACGAAACGAGGGGAAGGTAGCCTAATGAGTTGGAACCACCTTTTACATGAAGAACCTGTTATAACTATACCAAACACATTACTATAATGTTTCCATCTGATTCAGGATTGAAAGTTGTATATCAGCTGTATATCGTGCAGACAGAAAGAGAGGATAAGTTGAAACCCCTCAGCAGAAACAGTCTTTAATTTCCTCCTCAGACAGGAACAGTGGACTAAAATTCTCCTCAGTGGTTTTTATGAGAAATCCTTAACTCCACCGTCCCAATGGCCTAAAAGAAGTAACAGGAAGTAGAGATATTGCACGCATGCACGCGCACACGCACACACGCATAGGTAGCCTAGAAGTTAGCGCATTGGGCCATTAACTGAAAGGTTCCTGGTTTGAATACCGGGGCCGGCAAGATGAAAAAATCTGTTGCTGTGCCCCTGTGCTAATTTCACTCCCTGGGGTGTCTCAGGGAGAGTTGGGATATGCAAGAAAACACACTTGTGTGTAACAGGACAAAATATAAGCACCTCCCAAATAATAATAATAATTATTATTACCCACACACCTGGCAGGTTCACGTGGGAACAGGAGGCGGAAGAAGGGGGCATGAGAAGGAAAAAGAAAATAGGATAGAGGCCCAGCATAAAGTGGGGGGAGGCAGAAGGTGGTGGATTGTGTGTGTGCGTGTGTGCGTGGCCTCCACTCAGCTGTATCTGTCAGGGTGCCAGATGACATTCCAGGCCAAAGCTAGCTATTTTAGGGACAGTGCTCCTCTGACACAAACCACACATAAGCACTAGCAGCTCAGCATGCCAACCCAGCTTGCACAGCACTGGCTGTCCCTATGAGTAGGCTATGTGTGTGCAGTACGTGCTCTTAGAAATTACAGGGGAAATACCAAAAAGTTTGGTCTAACTCAAACACAATCATTCTCTGGTTCGTCTGTGATATGGTATTAGATAGTAATGATGAGGTAACATAATCAATAATATTATGAAAGAGCTTTGTGGGCACTAACGGATTCAATAAAACAAATCATTACTCATTCAAATGTATTATAATAATCAAATATAAATAGAACAATTCAGAAGAGATTCAATACTCATACTTATTCCACTTTCAAAAACGGCTACTATAATAAAATATGAAGTGAACATTATCCATCTTTCCTAAAACCAGTAATATATTGGCATAATTTACCACCTCTCACACCCCAGTACCTCAGTGCCAAGACATCAAATGGGCCAGAATACCTAGCAGTGCATCGATGCAAAGTCTAAAACCAAAATCTTAAAACATTAAACACCCATTACAACGCTATTATTTAGCCTCATTGTGCTCTGCAGACGAAATAGCTCTCTTAAAGTGAAATATAATCTCTAGTGTGCTGACATTTATTCTAATTATCAGCTCTCAACTTTAGGTCTCTGATACACAGCCCTTTTTAGTTAGAAAGAAAAGCTGCTTCTCAGAAGTATCTACTGGTCTGAAAGCAGCTGTAGGGCATAATCACATGCAGGCATTCAGTGTTTGGGACTTAAAGTGATTTGAATCTGGAGATATGCATGTTCTCTCTGCCCACCCTCTCGCTTCACTACACTGTCCTCAGTACTGTTTGATAACCAAGAGATGAGCCTTTGTGCAGAGACCATGTGTGTGTCTTTACTACTAAGAGGCCCATTGTTACCCTAAGGTGGGTGTTAGGGAGAGACAGAGAGAGCGTGGTCAGAGGACAGACAGAGGGAGAGAGAAACAGAAGGGTGGCAGAAAAAGAGATCGGGATAAGAGAGAGAGAGAAAAACAGAGAAGGACAGAGAGAGAGAGAGAGAGAGAGAGAGAGAGAGAGAGAGAGAGAGAGAGAGAGAGAGAGAGAGAGAGAGAGAGAGAGAGAGAGAGGAAGAGAGAGGAGAGAGAGAGAGAGAGAGAGAGAGAGAGAGAGAGAGGAGAGAGAGAGAGAGAGAGAGAGAGAGAGAGAGAGAGAGAGAGAGAGAGAGAGAGAGAGAGAGAGAGAGAGAGAGAGAGAGAGAGAGAGAGAGAGAGAGAGAGAGAGAGAGAGAGAGAGAGAGAGAGAGAGAGAGGAGAGGAGAGAGAGAGAGAGAGAGAGAGAGAGAGAGAGAGAGAGAGAGAGAGAGAGAATCCAAAACAGTGTTCTTCTCCCCAGACACCCAGACATGATAGCATCTATTTTGCATAAAGAGAGCCACACTTTATGTCTAGAGTAGATACTGTCTTGGGACTCCTTCATAAGACTAGGACATTATGAGGAGAGACAGAGAGCAGAAACATCTGTATCTGTTTGAAATGTCTTTTGACCGTTTTTTTGTTGTTGCGACATTTAGAATTCTGACTGATGTCTGGCTGATGTAAGCCGATGAAAGGTTCTAACAAGAAATTGGCCCTGAAGTCATATTAAAATATGTGTCTGTTTCACTACAGTCCCAGATAGTTACAGTCATCAGAGCAGAGCTGTCAGTCAACATGTAGGTAGGGTATTTAAAATCTTAATCAGGTACGTTTTAATTGACTGAAAAACATCCTAACTCCACAGAGACTGTAGTCTCACCATAATGTATGCCATCAAATATGAAGGTGTTCAGTATACACAGGGCACAGTCAATTAGCCACTATCAGTGTCAACATTGACCATCATCCAGGGTCAAACCATTTGTTTCCGAACCCCATCACCCCTCTCAGCCCCTTTAATGGACCAGTCCAAGTTATTATTGAGTGTGCTGTGTATCTCTATTATGTGCCCCCATTCCACTGACTCAGTCCTCTGTATTATTCCATGCATTTAAATAGAGGAGTTATTCCCGAATTTGTCCCTCCAGATGTCTTCATTATAGCAAAAAAAAAAATGTTTCATGGCATATCTGCTATTTATTTCACACACTGCACTCCACATTGAATGTGAACAATGCTACTGCTACTACAGAACTTGTCCAGCAATAACTGCCTAATGCTTCGATCCACAACACTCTCTGAAAAACTAGACTGCCTCTGTGTTCCAGTTTAGATTTTCTGTGTCAGAGGAAATAGCCTACTAATGAAGCATTTAAAACATCATGTCTCTCTGAAGGCCATTCTATTAACGATAGAACAGAGGGAGAGAGAAAGAGAAAGAGAAAGAGAGAGAGAGAAACAGGACAGGAAGGAAGGAACACTGAGGACTAGAACCCAGGTGATCATCCATCACCGTGGGCAACACAATGGGATGTGAACACAATGCAGACAGAGAGCAGGTGATTCATCAAGGAAGTGCTACATCCAACCCACAGCAGCTACTGTACAGGGTGTACAGGGTGTACAGGGTGCAAAGGCTCATGGTGCCAAGGCTGACTCTGCTGACTGGGGTTGGCAAGGGGGGAGTGTAGGACAGTGAGGGAGTAGGGGGTAAGGCTAGGGGGTAAGGAGGGGGTAAGGGGTAGTCATTGCAGAGTAGGCCTACTTTACCTGCTGCCAGATTCTATATAAACCAGATTGAGTGTGTGTTTGTGTTGTAAAAACACTCCATCTGATGGCAATCAGAAACTTCTCAGAAACTTTTCACTTCAAATCATTGTTTTGCTTTGTATTCTGAGAGTGTTTACAACACAAAAACAGTTCATCAGACAAAGTACTATCTCTCGCCTGAGTCGTCTGCACCCTTCCTGTTCATAGCCCCAATTGAAGAGATAATCCATGGGGAATGCAATCAAAGACACACAGAAATTGCAAAAGAGTTCTCTCTCTCTCGCTCTCTCTCTCTCGCTTTCTCGCTCTCTCTCTCTCTCTTCATCTCCAATGTTATCCCTTCTTCTCAGAGCAGAGGACTTCCCTTCTCTCCCTTATGCTTTTCTAAAACCTTGACTTTATTGTTCATTACAGTCGGAGAGTAGGAAGAGAGAGGGGGAGAGAAGGAGGGAGGAAAGAAGAGCGTTTTGCTGAGGTAACAGAGGCCAGTGAGATTATGATAGCAGGCCTCAGCCAGTATCGATCTTCTGGTGAACTCTATATCTGCAGTACCACAGGACAGACAGAAGGCAGTTAGCAGCTCTCTGAAACTCCAAACAACACAACACTGCCAAGAGGCTCCACGTTTCATCTTAAGTGATGAGGGTTGGTTTGAGGGAAAATTAGAGAGATTTCAATCAATAATGCCCCCCAAAATTCTAGAGGTCTGGTTTATTTTTCCTTCATACATCGAAGGATGACCTTGGCTGTTTTGACATGCTCATAAATATATTTTCTTTGTACATAAAGGATTAAGTCTGAGCATTGATTAAACATCAAATGGTAACTCTACCTCTTCTCTTCTTGTATAAAAAAAATCATGCACGGCATAGCTCTCAGCACAAAGCTTCATCAAGACACATCAAGACACGAGAGCGTAGTTTGTAGGTCATTTCCCACAGCAGACTACTTTCTTTTTTCAACAACAATGTAGACAAGTAAAATCAACAAAACCTGTGAGTATTCTTGTAGTGCATTCTTTCTAGGAATGTATTATGTATTTGTTTATTTGTTAGGGACCATGTACAACATGCAATTGCACCAGATTTAGCTAGATAGTACATTTTCTCAACTTGATCAATCTTTAATGCTCTTAATATGAGCTGAGAGGCACTGGCAGGGGAGACTTCCTTCATAATGAAACCTAACACAGAAAGAATATAAGACATGCCAAGGACGCCAAGGATGCAAATCTCACCGCAATAAAAATAATTGGATCTTTTAAAGAGAGGAGAAGGGAAATTAAAACGAGAGGAGGGGGTAAAGGGTAGTGGAGCTGGGGGACAAAGCAGAAGATGTCACGCCCTGATCTGTTTCACCTGTCTTTGTGATTGTCTCCACCCACCTCCAGGTGTCACCCGTTTTCCCCATTTTCCCACGGTATTTATTCCTGTGTTCTCTGTTTGTCTGTTGCCAGTTCGTCTTGTCTTGTCAACCAGCGTGTTTTTCCGTGCTCCTGCTTTTTCCTTGCCTCTGTTTTTCTAGTCCTCCTGATTTTGACCTTTTGCCTGCCCTGACTCTGAGCCCGCCTGCCTGACCAATCAGCCTGCCCTTACCTTGAGCCTGCCTGCCTCCCTGTACCATTTGGAACTCTGACCTGGTTAATGAACTTTTGCCTGTCCTTGACCTGCCTCTTGCCTGCCCCTTGTTGTTTAATAAATATCAGAGACTCTAACCATCTGCCTCCTGTGTCTGCAGGGTCTCGCCCTGTGTCGTTATAGTACGAACTGGTCATGACTGACCCAGCAGAGTTGGACCCTGCGGGGACCCTGCAGAGAGCCACCATTAAAAAACACGAGGAGCTACTTCAGAACCTTATGGAAGGGTTCCAATCTCTGGCGGAACGCCACAACCAGGGGTTCAAGGCGTTAATGGAGCAGGTCTGTGAATCTGAGTCACTCAGTCACTCAGTAACCCACCTACCAGTGGTGGGTTTGTTCTGCCTGCCCCGTTTCCCCGGGAACCCCGCATACCTCCTCCGTAGCGATATACTGGGGATCCTGGAACCTGCCGGGCGTTTCTTTCCCAGTGCTCCCTTATTTTTGAGCTACAGCCATCCTTTCGGATCAGTCGAAGATAGCGTATCTTATTATGCTAATGTATGGAAGGGCACTCTCCTGGGCTACAGCTGTTTGGGAGCAACAATCCGTTGTTTGCTATTATCTGTAGGATTTTATGGCAGAGGTGAGGAAGGTGTTTGATTCTCCGGTGCCTGGGAGAGAGGCGGCCCGAAAACTACTGAAATTAAATCAGAACTCCCATAGTGTGGCAGACTACGCAATAGATTTTCGCACATTGGCCACCGAGAGTGCCTGGAATCCGGAGGCCCTGTTTATTACCTTCACGGACTATCAGAGGAGATAAAAGACGAGCTAGCAGCCCGGGAGTTACCTTTGGACCTTGATTCCCTCATCGCCCTTACCATTAGGATTGATGGGCGTCTACCGGAACTCAGGAATGAGGCTGCATTTCTCGTTCAAATTTTTTTTATTGAACACACACAGGAATGGTGTATAGGTATAAAAGGCAGGTATACAATTTTTATCTAAACATAAAAGAGCAGACAGAAACAAAAAGACCCAGAGTTCTGGGTACAAAACAAGACATACAGAACAAGGACAGGTAGAAAGAAAGAGGTTAGGTGTCACCCCCCACTTCTTCCCCCCTGTATCCCTCCCCCACTTCTTCCCCCCCTTTATCCCTTCCCCTTATTCCCCTCCCGACTGCTGGGGTGGCGGTGCCAGCACATGCTGCCCAAAGGTGGATTAAAATATTACTATTGAGAGTGCGTTAAAAAGTACAAATTCACAGCGCCGAATGGTCCAAGTAAGAGAGGAAAGGCTGCCAGATTTGGTCAAATGTTGATAATTTATTGTTCAGAATATATCTAATCCTTTCTAAGTGTACAGTGTTTGCCAATTCGCTGAGCCATAATTTGGTAGTGGGCGCTTCCTTCTTTTTCCAAAACAACAAGATTCGTTTTTTTGCCGAAATGAGACTGTAAGAGATGAGTTGTTTTTGAGGGTTGGTTAATCCGTTTAGGGAATCAGACACTCCCAGAATTATCAGAAGCGGGTCTGGGTCAATTGAAGTCTCCAGAACTTCAGAGAGGATCCTAAAAATTCCACACCAGTAACCATACAAGCTAGAGCATAGGGCAAAGCAGTGGAGTAGTGTACCCTGTGCAGCCTGACATTTATCACACATAAGGGATGTATCAGGAAATATCCTATGCTGTTTGGTTTTGGGATAGTGTAATCTGTGTAATACCTTGAATTGTATGAGACGATGTCTGGAGTTAATGGAGCAGGTGTGGATATACTCCAAGCTATCTTCCCAGTCTGCCACCGAAATGTCAGTCCCTAGTTCTTCCTCCCATTTTGCCTTAATGGCATCTGTAGAAGGTGTGCTAACCGATTGAAAGCATCATATAAACGAGATATCAGTTTGCCTGAGGTGGGGGATGTTTTTATGCATCCGTCAAACATGGAAGGCTTAGCGTTCCCAAATGTTGGGAGGTGTTTTCTAACATAGTCTCTGATTTGTAGGTATCTGAAAAAGTTACTTCTGGGAAGATTATAAGTTTCCTTCAGCAACTCAAAGGAAGCAAAGGTCCCTTCTATATATAAATCCCCTATGGTACTTATCCCCAACTCTCCCTATTGCTCAAAGGTGTTATCAAGGTTAGAGGGGGCAAAGGAGGGGTTCCTGGCAACAGGGAGCAAGAATGACATTGGTCTAAGCTCAAAGTGGGTTTTAATTTGCTTCCAGATTCGGACTGTGTTATGTATAATACGATTGTTACGATAAAGTGACCTCTCCAGATTGACAGGCGACAAAATCACAGCACCAATAGAGAAGGAGTGACACTCCTCCCGCTCCATACTAAGCCAGCTGGGTGACGGACGTGCGTCATCCAGCAAAAACGTAACAGCGCGGAGGTTAGCGGCCCAATAATAAAATATAAAATTTGGGAGAGACAATCCTCCTTCCATTTTGGATTTGTAGAGGTGTATTTTACCTATCCTGTGTGTTTTATAATCCCAGATGAAAGGATTGATAATTGAGTCCAGTTGTTTATGAAAGGATTTAGGTATGAATACTGGGATGTTCTGGTATAGGTAGAGCAGTTGTGGGAGGAAGACCATTTTAATGGCATTAATTCTTCCAAGCAGAGAAATTGGGAGATTTCTCCAAAATTGTATGTTTGTCTTGATTTTTTGCATCAGAGAGGGGAAATTCTCTTTAAATAGTAAGGAGTATTGTTTGGTAACTACAATTTCTAGATAGGTAAATTTTTCTGAAGATAACTTAACTGGAAGATGTTCTAGCCAGGAGGTGTTTTGTAACCATATGGGCATTAATTCACTCTTGTTCCAATTTATTCTGTATCCCGAGAAGGTACCAAACAAATTAATCACATCAAGAATAGCTGGAATACTAGCTTGGGGTTCTGTTACATAGAGGAGAATGTCATCTGCGTATAGGGAAATCTTATTTAGAGTATCTTTAGTATTATAGCCGTGTATTGCTGCATCAGTTCTGATCGCCTGAGTGAGAGGTTCAATGATTAGGGTGAAGAGCATAGGCGACAGCACACAACCCTGCCTTGTCCCTCTGTAAAGGTTAAATCGGGGCGACAATGATTGGTTAGTGAGTATTCTCACACAGGGGTTCCTATATAAAAGCTGGATCCAATTTATGAACCCATCTCCAATATTACATTTCTGTAGGACTTTGAATAGATAGGACCACTCAACTTGGTCAAAAGCCTTCTCGGCGTCAAGAGATATAACGGCAAGGTCCACGTTTGGTAACCTCTGAGAATACATAATGTTGAAGAGGCGCCTGAGATTGAAGAATGAGTTTCTGTTCGGGATAAAGCCGGTCTGGTCCGAATGGACCAATTTGCCAATTAAAGTGCTAAGCCTGTTAGCCAGGGTTTTTGCTAAAATATTTTGGTCTGTATTAAGGAGGGATATTGGTCTGTATGACCCTACCTCTTCTGGATCTTTACCCTTCTTATGTATAACTGTCATGAATGCTTCATCCAAAGTAGATGGGAGAGCTCCATCCTCCTTGGCCTGAACCAACAGTTTGTGCAGGTAGGGAGAGAGCATGTTGCTGAATGTTTTATAGAATTCACCAGGGTATCCATCTGGGCCTGGGGTCTTTAATTGTTTCTCGAATTTCTTCAAGAGATATTTCCTTATTCAGGAAGTTAGAATCTTCCTGGTTCAGGGCAGGAAGATTACAGTCCTCCAAATAGTTTTGCATAATTAAGGGGTTAGGATATGCTTTAGATGTATATAGAGTCTCATAAAACTGACGGAATCTGTCATTGATGTCTTTGGGGGAAGAGAGTAATTCCCCAGATGCAGATTTAACTTTGTGAATCATTCGGTCACTCACATTTTTTCGAAGTTGTCTGGCGAGTAATTTGTGTGGTTTGTCACCAAACTCAAAATATTTTTGCTTGGCGTAGAGAAAAGATTTAGCAATTTTAGCTGAGAGAATCTGATTATATTCAAATTTTAAAGAGGTCATTTTTTTATGTTTCTCCATAGATGGATGTCTAGCATTCTCCCTATCCAGTAAGTGAATTTGTCCCTCCAGTTCTACCAATTTTCCCCTGTTTTGCCTACTCCTGGCAGTCTGATAGGAGATGATACAGCCTCTCAAATAAGCCTTAAGTGTTTCCCACAGTAATGCTGGGGAAGTCTCTGTGTTGTCGTTGGTATCAAAGAAAAATGTAATTTGGTCTTTAAGATGTTCACAGAATGTTGGTTCTGTGAGGAGCTGAGGATTTAACCTCCAGACCGTCTCGTTTGGTACGATGTCACCCAATCTCAGGGACAAGGTGAGTGGACTGTGGTCCGAGATTATAATATCATGATACTTCACATTACAGGTATAGGGGAGTAGTTTAGCATCAACCAAAAAGTAGTCAATTCGAGTATAAACATTGTGAACATGAGAGTAAAAGGAGTATTCCCTACCCGTAGGGTTAGTGATCCTCCATATATGAAATAAGTTAGAATTCTTTATGTAGGTATTCAAGAATTCACTTGAATAGGAGGTGGGGGTTCGCCGGGTAGAGGATCTGTCCAAATATTGTTCTTGCACACAGTTAAGGTCCCCTCCAATGATCAGGTTAGTATGGGAGATATCTGGAATCAGGGCAAGGACTTTTGAAAAAAGAGGGATTATCAATGTTTGGCCCATAGATATTTAGTAGAGTTACAGAAGTAGAGTGGATCTCTCCTATTACGATCACATAATGACCCTCTTTATCCACAATAGTGGTTTTATGTAGAAAGGGAATTCCTTTCCGTACCAGAATCGCTGTGCCTCTCGTTTTGGCAGAGAAGTTAGAGTGATACACTTGCCCCACCCACCTACATTTAAGTCTGCTATGAGAATAATTTTTCAGATGGGTTTCTTGCAAAAATATAATATCAGACGAGAGTGCTTTCAAGTGGGCTAGGACCTTGCCTCTCTTAATTGGTTCGTTTAACCTGTTATGGCTGCACGCTGAATATTGAAAAAACTGGAAAATGTGTGCACATTTTCAAACGGCCTCCTAAGAAACTTTTTATTTTCCAATATGCATATATTTACTACTGTTGGATAGATAACAGTCTGTAGTTTCTAAAAAGGTTTGAATTGTTTCTCTAAGTCGAACAGAAATATTTTTACAGCCATTTTCCCAGCCGAATTGAGTTTCCCAAAATGCGATGTGTCTCTTTAAGACCTTCTCTATAAAAGGCCATTTGACTTAGGACCATAGGGACACGTCAGAGGCGTACCTTAGACTGTAATGCGGAAGTGAGAATTGAAAG
Source organism: Salvelinus fontinalis (assembly GCF_029448725.1). NCBI lineage: Eukaryota > Metazoa > Chordata > Actinopteri > Salmoniformes > Salmonidae > Salvelinus > Salvelinus fontinalis. The sequence continues at coordinate 19,280,571 of NC_074689.1, read as the reverse complement.
GGGTCGAATATCTCGTCCCTGGACTGAATAACAGAACTTCTTGTGAGACATGCGCAGTTAAAATAAAAATCCGGGCGCGAAGGATAATTTGATCTCGGCTTCTGGAACAAGGTAGGTAACTTTGAATATGATGCCTGACTACGATATTATTTGCTACATGTCACAAAATCATCCTAAAGGTTGTTTTTTCAATATACTTTAATTATATTATTGCAATTTATTCTGGACTTTAGATGTGAAACGACGGAAGAATTTTTTGAAGAAACGCTTTCTGGCGCAGCAATGCTACCGTGCTAGCTAACCAAAGAGGGGAATCCTTCGTTCTGGAACCCAACTAAAGACTCTACTGGACATTGGACCCCGTTACAACATTCTGATGGAGTACCAAGAAAGATAAGACCCAATTTGGGATGCTTTTTCATATATATGTCGAACTGTTGAATGCTAACGCTGCTAACTATGCTAGGCTAGCGCTTGACTAGAATCAATGCTGCCTTATGCTAGCTTATGATGTTAGCTAATATAACGATATATTGTGTTTTCGCTGTAAAACACTTCAAAAATCGGAAATGTTGTCTGTATTCACAAGATATCTGTCTTTCATTAGTTATCCACCATATGTTTTTCTGAAATGTTTTATGAGGTGTAATTAGTAGCCGACGTTGGTGTATGTATTTTCTCTGGCTACTCCCGGCTGGATTCAGACTCTAGCTATGTGTTAGCATTTTTGGGTAGCATCAATGTAAAACAGATTTATAGCTAAAATATGCACTTTTTATGAACAAAACATAGATTTATTGTGTAACATGTTATATGACTGTCATCTGAGGTCGTTTTTTCTGGGCTCTTTAGGTTGGTTTTAGTTTATTTCGGTTGGTTGTGCATGCTACTTCAATCATAATTCATACTTCATAATCATAATTCATACGTGTCTGTCCACTTTTGTATTTGGTGGTGAGCTAACATAAATATATGTGGTGTTTTCTCTGTAAAACATTTAAAAAATCGGACATGTTGGCTGGATTGACAAGATGTTTATCTTTCAAATGCTGTATTGGACTTGTTAATGTGTAAAAGTTAAATATTTTTAAAAAATAGATTTTGAATTTCGCGCTCTGCAGCTGTTGTCATTTTTGGTCCGAGGTCGGGCTTGCACCCCAAACAGGTTAAACCCTTGACATTCCAGGAAGTGAATGTGAGCCCCGCCCCCCTCTCATTTGTAGTTCCTATGGTGGCCTGCATAACATGTAACTCAATAAAAAGGTAAGAAAGCGCACCAAACCATCACGATCAGCATATGTAGCAGCTACACCCGAGCAGTATCCAGCCAGCCACTCCCCCCCTGCAAGCACCTTTACTTCCCACCCTGTTCCCCTACTTTCCCCACTATTTACCCCCCCTTAACATGCATACACAAATAGGAGAGAAAAAAAGAGAAAAATAAAAATAATAAACACATTGTCTGGCCGATGCCAAAAAAGCATGGCGCGACCTCGAACAAGAGGTAAAACAAGAATAAAATCCAAACTATACGTTCACCTCTCACTATCCTAGAACTTCTACTAACATATGAACTGAGGAGGCTCCCGCGAATAAAGTGTTCAATTAGCGTCTAATAAACCTAAAGAGAATAAGTTGCAACTTAAACATATTGCGCACTTAAGCGTCATCTTGGGTCAATCCCTGAGATAAGCAAGATATAGCATCACAAGATTATATTGCTAAGCAATGCCGGTCTAAACATGAACCATCAGCAACCAACATAGACAGCAGTACATTTACATATTGTGGGTTAGATCGGAAACAAGAATTTTTCTAAATTAAACGTACCCCCCAGTCAGAAAATAAATAAATAAAAAGGTTTTCATATATATATATATATATACATATACATATACATACACATACATATATACATACACACATACACACACACACATACATACGTACATACACACATACATACACACACACACATACACCCCCCAAAAATACATATAAAAGTATATATTTAAAAATATCTATACATATACACACACACACACCCATACCTATATACATATGCATATATACACATACATACACATACATACACAAACATTCATGCCCCAGAGTAATAATCTACACTAATTTAAAATATACACATACATAATAGTAAAATGCTAAGAGAAAATAATTATAAAGTACAAATAATAATTATATGTACGCACACCTACACAGACACTACAGAGGGCTGGTGGGGATCTAATCGGGAGAGCGGCCCTCGGCTAAAACAAAGGCAGAACGGCACAAAACATCAACTTGCTATCCAGGTGTCTGTGTCTGCCCCTTCCCAACCATCACCCCCAGTCCCCTGCAAGCAATAAATAAATGGTATTGTAATAACAATAAATGTAAGAATTGAAAAATAAATAACAAAACAAAACAAAAAATGGGGGAATATAAGTATATTCATCCGAAAGTGTCAATGATCAAACCTGGAAGGCATCCCAAATAGGCATCGCTCTGAACACAGCCAGACTGAAAGTGACTTTAACTGAGAGCCCAGACCGCCCTCCACAGCATCTTACATGTTCGGTAGGCCTTGTTGAGACCGTTCAATACGGTTTCACCCGTTATGATATAGTATGGATTCGATTCCATGAGCAGACCCTAACACACAATGACAAGGCACTCTAACCTGTACGGGGGATTGGCGTATGTTCCCGGATAAACTTCTCTGCGTCCAAAACCGAGGAGAGACAAATCTTCTCACCGGAAGGCGGGGTAATTCTTAGCCTTGCAGGGAAGAGCAAGGCTGGGCGAAGATGGAGTTTGTAGAGTTTGGTCATGACATCTCTGTAGCCGCCGCGGTGCTTTGCCACATCGGGCGCGTAATCATCATAGACACGGAAGGGGGGCAATTTATGTAACAGGTTGCCCCTCATTCGGGCCTCGCGTAGGATAAGATCCTTGGTCTTGAAACTGTGACAACAGATGATTACTGGGCGAGGACGTTGGTCCGGTCCAGGCACTGGGACAAGGGCGCGATGTGCACGGTCCAGCTGGGGGTCCGAAGCCAAAACATCCAATCCCATTGCATCCTTCAATAGCTTGGCGAAGAAGTCGGTGGGGCGAGAGTCCGCCTCTACCCCCTCTGCCAGACCAACAGCGCGAAGGTTATTACGTCTGGAACGGCCCTCCAGGTCGACCACTTTCACAGAAAGCCTCTGCACACTATCCTGCAGTGACGAGCATAGCTTCTCTAACTCGTCGATCCTACCAGCGTTGAATTCAGAAGCTTTCTCAAGGTCCACAATACTCTGGCCCTGCGAAGCGACCGTTCGAATGGTGCTCTCGATTTTGGTGTCCAGTTCAGCAATAGTAGCCTTAAGATCCTCAGCTAAAGCAACACGTAGTTCTCCCAAAGCCCGGGTAAGTTCTTTAAGTGTCACGTTGTTGCCTGTGCCTTCCGCCATGTCTGTCTCGTTGTTTGGTGTGGAGTAGGCCTCCGATGTGGATTTATTGTCCTTTGGTCGCTTATTACTCGGCATTTTTACACAGAAAGTTACAATGTTGTATTAGAAAGAAACGTTTGATGTAAAAACTATAATAAAGTAGGTTAAGTTAGATTATTTCGCAAAAAAGTTGCAGGAGCCTCTCACACACCACCGTTCACTCCAACATGCTAGCTCCGCCCCAGGCTGCATTTCTGAGAAGATCCGATGCCACCCGAGTTCCCTCGAATCATGGGCAACGGGTCTGTCGGATACACTGGAACCTATGCAACTGGGCAGAGCTAGATTATCGCCTAGGGAACGGTCACGTAGGCTAAGCTCCAACAGTTGTCTGTATTGTGGTGCTGCGCGGAATTAAATAGCCACCTGCCCAGTACAGAGATCTGACTCATTAGTAGGTACGAGTACACTGGTGAGCCAGATTGGGAATTCACTAATTCCCATTACCCAAACTAATTTTTGTTGTGATCCTGCTGTGGTGAGAGCAGTCTAAGTCTCTCCGGGTGCTGATTGACTCTGGGGCAGATGAGAGTTTTATGGACACTATCCTGGTATCGGAACTAGGTATCTCCATTCAACTCCTCTCCGTTCCCAAGAACGCCAGGGCACTGGACGGCCGCTCCATTGGAAGAGTCACGCACAGCACAGTTCCCATTCATCTGCGGGTATCTGGAAATCACAATGAGTAAATACAGCTTCTCCTCAGTGAGTCTCCCCACATCCCTGTTGTTTTGGGATTTTCTTGGCTCCAGAAGCACAACCTCGATATTGACTGGGCCATTGGTTCATTCCTGGGTTGGAGCCCGTTCTGTCATTCACATTGCCTGAAGGCGACGCAGCCTCCCCCGGAACGTCCACCTCCAGGGTTAAGTCCAGCCTCGGATTTCTCTGCTGTTCCCGCAGAGTACCATGACCTCCTGGAGGTTTTCAGCAAGGCTCATGCTACCTCCCTTCCTCCACACCGTTCTTACGATTGTGCTATTGACCTCCTCCCAGATACCACACCGCCTCGAGGCTGGCTATATTCCCTGTCTGGCCCTGAGACCAAGGTCATGGAGGAGCACATTGAGGACTCTCTGGCTACTGGGAGTATTCACCCTTCTGCCTTCCCTGCCGGCGCAGGGTTCTTCTTTGTGGGGAAGAAGCGTGTTTTTCCATGCTCCTGCTTTTTCCTTGCCTCTGTTTTTCTAGTCCTCCTGGTTTTGACCTTTTGCCTGCCCTGACTCTAAGCCCGCCTGCCTGACCAATCAGCCTGCCCTTACCTTGAGCCTGCCTGCCTCCTTGTACCGTTTGGAACTCTGACCTGGTTAATGAACTTTTGCCTGTCCTCGACCTGCCTCTTGCCTGCCCCTTGTTGTTTAATAAATATCAGAGACTCTAACCATCTGCCTCCTGTGTCTGCATCTGGGTCTCGCCCTGTGTCGTTATAGAAGGTAAATGAGGAGAAGAAAAGAGAGGAGAGCGGTAAAGAGGAGAAGAGACGTGAAGAGGGGGAGAGTTAGAGGAGAGAGAGAGAAGAAGACAGGGGGAGAGGAAAAGTACAAAAGGAAAGGAGAGAAGAAGAGAAAAATAGAAGAGGGTAGCAACCAAAGTTGTACCAAATCTCACAATAGCACTCCGACCACTTCAGCTGAACGCTGTTTTTTTTTTAGATAGGTAGCTCCTTAACTCTCTCACCTAAAACCCTGTTCCAGTCAGATGCAAAGCAGCCTCTAGACTCAGGGTCAGTTTAAATTGGCAATTGGCCCGTGGTCCAGATTACCAAGGCTTTCTCTCTCTGGAGATGGGGCCTGCCTGGGGCAAAGGAGGGTTGATAGGGGCTAGAGGAATCTACACTGAGTGAGGGATGAGATAAAGGCTAAGAAGGATGGATGAAGGGATGGGGGAGGATGAGAGAAGAAGGGATGGGATGAAGCATCTTTAATAACCAGCCCTGTCCCAGTGAGCGCCAACAAAAGAGTGACTCCCCATGGATTTCTGCCTTTCTCTATGGGGAGTATCTCTCTTTTCTTATCTCTCTCTCGCTCTACCTCACTTTCTTTCTCTCATCTCTATCTATCACGATCTCCGTTCTCTTTTTCCTCTATTCTTCCCTCTCCTCGTCTTCTTCATGTCTTTTGTTCTCCCTCTCTCTCCCCAACCCCCCTCCCCCCATTCTCTCTATTCTCCCCTGGTCTTTGAGGGTGTACACAGCCAGTGTCTATCCTCTGTCCAGAGCATCAGTAAACTGCCAGTGTCTAGCCTCTGTCCAGAGCATCAAAGGAGCCTGCTGTTTTCCCCCAGGAAGAGATCCAGATAAACCTCTAACGTGTCAATGTTTGACTGGTTACTCACTGGGCTACACGATTCTTAGCCCCACAGGAGGTAAGTACACACATACAGCCTTCAGCCATGGAAATCAAGGAGAAAGGAGGGAGCATGCTGGGGTAATGGTTACTATGCCATTGTGAGATGAAGGGATGAAAGGAGGGAAAGAGCTACAATTATACTGTACAGTATGTTTACAAATATCACTTTGCACTGCTCAAACACATGCTATTGCTTTCAACATCAAAGGTTGACAAAAAAGATAAGATAAATTATTTTATAGCATAATTGTAATAACAATCAATTTGCTTGATTCAATTGATTTGGTTTTGTGCTGCCAGGCTTAACTAAGAAAAGTTAGTTAATCTGTGCTTCTTCCTCTGGCAGGCAGAACACAAGGTGCAAATAACTTAGCAAACTGCAAAAGTACTATCGTCATGCAGCAGAACAGAATGGGTCTGCAGAACAGAATGGGTCTGGACCACAGGAACCACAGGAATTTCGCACGTGGTTTTAAGAGCTGGGGTAGGCATACACGTATAGGGAATTAACACTGACTGCAGAGAAGACTACAGTTAGACAGGTGGGGCATTAAGATTGACTGCAGAGAAGACTACAGTTAGACAGATGGGGCATTAAGACTGACTGAAGAGAAGACTACAGTTAGACAGGTGGGGCATTAAGACTGACTGAAGAGAAGACTACAGTTAGACAGGTGGGGCATTAAGACTGACTGAAGAGAAGACTACAGTTAGACAGGTGGGGCATTAAGACTGACTGAAGAGAAGACTACAGTTAGACAGATGGGGAATTAAGACTGACTGAAGATGTCACGCCCTGGCCTTAGTATTCTTTGTTTTCTTTATTATTTTAGTTAGGTCAGGGTGTGACATGGGGAATGTTTGTGTTTTGTTGGTTTTGGGTGTTTCTATGGAAAAGGGGTTGTTGGGTGTAGTATATGGGTTTGTGTTGAGTACATGTGTCTAGCGTTGTCTATGTATGTTTAGTTGTCTAGGAGAGTCTATGGTTACCTGAATGAGTTCCCAATTAGAGACAGCTGATTTCGGTTGTCTCTGATTGGGAGCCTTATTTAGGGTAGCCATAGGCTTTCATTTGTTGTGAGTAGATGTCTATGTGATACGTTGGTAGCCAGTGTGTGCACATCGTTGTTTAGCTTCACGATCGTTTTCTTGTTTTGTTTAGTGTTTAAGTGTTTTTGTTTCGTTTGCCTTCTTCGTTAATAAAAAGGAGATTGCTTATTTTCCTAAAGCTGCGTTTTGGTCCGTCAATCCTCCACACGATCGTGACAGAACTACTCACCATTACAGGACCAAGCGGCATGGAAAGCGGCAACAGGACCCACCTACACAGGATTCGTGGACATGGGAGGAGATACTGGATGGTAAGGGGCCGTGGGCACAACCGGGAGAATATCGCCTTCCTCGTGAAGAGCTGGAGGCAGCTAAAGCCGAGAGGAGGCGATATGAGGAGGCAGCACGGAGACAAGGCTGGAAGCCCGTGAGTACAACCCAAAAAATTCTTGGGGGGGGCCTTAAAGGGAGTGTGGCGAAGTCAGGTAGGAAACCTGCGCCTACTCCCTGTACTTACCGTGGAGAGCGAGAGTACGGGCAGACACCGTGTTACGCAGTAGAGCGCACGATGTCTCCTGTACGCGTGCATAGCCCGGTTCGGTACATTTCAGCTCCACGTATCGGCCGGGCTAGACTGAGCGTTGAGCCGTATGTCATGAAGCCGGCCCAACGCATCTGGTCACCAGTGCGTCTCCTCGGGCCGGCGTACATGGCACCAGCCTTACGCATGGTGTCCCCGGTTCGCCTACATAGGCTGGTGCGGGTTATTCCACCTCCCCGCACTGGTCAGGCGACGGGGAGCATACAACCAGGTAAGGTTGGGCAGGCTCGGCGCTCAAGGGAGCCAGTACGCCTGCACGGTCCGGTATTTCCGGCGCCACTTCCCCGCCCCAACCCAGTACCACCAGTGCCTCCTCCACGCACTAGCCATATGGTGCGTGTCTCCAGCCCTTTACCACCAGTGCCTAAACCACGCACCAAGCCTCCTGTGTGTCCCCAGAGTCCTGTGCGTCCTGTTGCTGCTCCCCGCACTAGCCCTGAGATGCGTGTCCCCAGCCCGGTACCACCAGTCCCGGCACCACGCACCAGGTCTACAGTGCGCCTCAGCCGGCAGGAGTCTGCCGTCTGCACAGCGATGCCTGAACTGCCCGTCTGCCAAGCGCCATCTGAGCCATCCGTCTCCCCAGCGCCATCTGAGCCATCCGTCTCCCCAGCGCCATCTGAGCCATCCGTCTGCAATGAGCCTACAAAGCCGCCCGTCTGCCATGAGCCTGCAAAGCCGCCCGTCTGCCATGAGCCTACTGAGCCGCCCGCCAGACAGGAGCCGCTAGAGCCGCCCGCCAGACAGGAGCCGCTAGAGCCGTCCGTCAGACAGGATCTGCCAGAGCCGTCCGTCAGACAGGATCTGCCAGAGCCGCCAATCAGACAGGATCTGCCAGAGCCGCCAATCAGACAGGATCTGCCAGAGCCGCCAGCCAGCCATGAGCAGCCAGATCAGTCAGCCAGCCATGAGCAGCCAGATCCGTCAGCTAGCCATGAGCAGCCAGATCCGTCAGCTAGCCATGAGCAGCCAGATCCGTCAGCCAGCCATGAGCAGCCAGATCCGTCAGCTAGCCATGAGCAGCCAGATCCGTCAGCTAGCCATGAGCAGCCAGATCCGTCAGCCAGCCATGAGCAGCCAGATCCGTCAGCCAGCCATGAGCAGCCAGATCCGTCAGCTAGCCATGAGCAGCCAGATCCGTCAGCTAGCCATGAGCAGCCAGATCCGTCAGCTAGCCATGAGCAGCCAGATCCGTCAGCCAGCCATGAGCAGCCAGATCCGTCAGCCAGCCATGAGCAGCCAGATCCGTCAGCCAGCCATGAGCAGCCAGATCCGTCAGCCAGCCATGAGCAGCCAGATCCGTCAGCTAGCCATGAGCAGCCAGATCCGTCAGCCAGCCATGAGCAGCCAGATCCGTCAGCTAGCCATGAGCAGCCAGATCCGTCAGCTAGCCATGAGCAGCCAGATCCGTCAGCTAGCCATGAGCAGCCAGATCCGTCAGCTAGCCATGAGCAGCCAGATCCGTCAGCTAGCCATGAGCAGCCAGATCCGTCAGCCAGCCAGGAGCAGCCAGATCCGTCAGCCAGCCATGGGCCGTCCCTCAGTCCGGAGCTGCAGTCCCTCAGTCCGGAGCTGCAGTCCCTCAGTCCGGAGCTGCAGTCCCTCAGTCCGGAGCTGCAGTCCCTCAGTCCGGAGCTGCCGTTCCTCAGTCCGGAGCTGCCGTTCCTCAGTCCGGAGCTGCCGTTCCTCAGTCCGGAGCTGCCCCTTATCCTGGTGCTGCCCCTTATCCTGGTGCTGTCCCTTACCCTGGTACTGCCCCTTAGTTCGGAGCTGCCCCTGACCCTGGTACTGCCCCTTACCCTGGTACTGCCCCTTAGTCCGGAGCTGCCCCTTAGTCCGGAACTGCCCCTTAATGCAGTGGGGTTAATGTGGAGGGGGGTCATTTGGAGGAAGCTAAGGAGGCGGTTAGGGACTGTGGTGACGTGGGGACCACGACCAGAGCCGGAGCCGCCACCGTGGATGGAAGCCCACCCAGACCCTCCCCTAGACTGGTTAATGGTGCGCCCGGAGTTCGCACCTCAAGGGGGGGGTTATGTCACGCCCTGGCCTTAGTATTCTTTGTTTTCTTTATTATTTTAGTTAGGTCAGGGTGTGACATGGGGAATGTTTGTGTTTTGTTGGTTTTGGGTGTTTCTATGGAAAAGGGGTTGTTGGGTGTAGTATATGGGTTTGTGTTGAGTACATGTGTCTAGCGTTGTCTATGTATGTTTAGTTGTCTAGGAGAGTCTATGGTTACCTGAATGAGTTCCCAATTAGAGACAGCTGATTTCGGTTGTCTCTGATTGGGAGCCTTATTTAGGGTAGCCATAGGCTTTCATTTGTTGTGAGTAGATGTCTATGTGATACGTTGGTAGCCAGTGTGTGCACATCGTTGTTTAGCTTCACGATCGTTTTCTTGTTTTGTTTAGTGTTTAAGTGTTTTTGTTTCGTTTGCCTTCTTCGTTAATAAAAAGGAGATGGCTTATTTTCCTAAAGCTGCGTTTTGGTCCGTCAATCCTCCACACGATCGTGACAGAAGAGAAGACTACAGTTAGACAGATGGGGCATTAAGACTGACTGAAGAGAAGACTACAGTTAGACATGTGGGGCATTAAGACTGACTACTGTGACTGGTGGACTTTCCTGAATCCCTGATCCAGCTTAGCCTAGAGATGGCTTCTGCACATAGCCCATGGTGCAATCTAAGCCCATAGGATCTCCTGACAAAATAAGAATGATCCTGGCTTCATTTATCAGCATTTAACATAATGATGTTGTCAAGATGCATAGCCTATAACAGCGAGAAACTATTGAACTATTTGAAATGTTCCCTGGGTTTTCATTACTGTAGCTCCCATGGCATGCTTTGACAAGCTTTGTGTCTTGTTTGTGACCATTTTTTAAGGGCCTGACAGCTGGGCTGTTCCAGTAAGTGTTACAATAATTACTGCATAACTGTGTTACACACAAAGACAAGACAGACAGGACTTCGTATAGATGACTCTGTGGTCCAACAGAGAGTAAGGAGGTGGTGGGAGAGGGAGGGAGGGGCAGAAAAGAAGGAAGAGGGGCAGAGAGAGAGAGAATACGAGAAGAAAGAGAGAATATGAGAAAAGAGAGAAATGAATCGAAGAGTGAGTGAGAGGGATATAAATAGGAAGGGGATTGAGAGGGAGAAAGAGAGATAGATAGTAAAATAGAGGGGGATAATGGTAACGCTGGTAAAGACTCACCTGGATCAATGAGAGGTCCTCCAGATTGAGTCTAAAGAGGTGGTTTCTGAAAGAAAAAAGAGAGGGAGGGGAGATGAAGGTAGAATCTTCTCTAAAAGAACAACACCGGAGAAAATAAAAGTGGACAGGAGAGCATTTCTGGTAATAGGTGTCCAACGATATCTCTGGGTTATTTTATCCCTATTTTGGTCATTTTCTCTCCCTTAATAACACATCTTTGATGTAGCACACTTGTTTCTGGGCCACTCCAAAAGCCTGTTCAGATGTAACCACATACAGGAACACTTGATTAGATTACTTTACTGCTATAGCATTCCAAAACTAGGTATATCTTTGTTGAATAGAAACATTTACATATTTACATTTAAGTCATTCAGCAGACGCTCTTATCCAGAGCGACTTACAAATTGGTGCGTTCACCTTATGACATCCAGTGGAACAGCCACTTTACAATAGTGCATCTAAATCTTTTAAGGGGGGGGGGGGGGGGGGGGGGGGGTCAGAAGGATTGCTTTATCCTATCCTAGGTATTCCTTAAAGAGGTGGGGTTTCAGGTGTCTCCGGAAGGTGGTGATTGACTCCGCTGTCCTGGCGTCGTGAGGGAGTTTGTTCCACCATTGGGGTGCCAGAGCAGCGAACAGTTTTGACTGGGCTGAGCGGGAACTGTACTTCCTCAGTGGTAGGGAGGCGAGCAGGCCAGAGGTGGATGAACGCAGTGCCCTTGTTTGGGTGTAGGGCCTGATCAGAGCCTGAAGGTACTGAGGTGCCGTTCCCCTCACAGCTCCGTAGGCAAGCACCATGGTCTTGTAGCGGATGCGAGCTTCAACTGGAAGCCAGTGGAGAAACCCAGTCAAACTGAACTGAATATAGTTTGCAAGATTACATACTTTCGGTCATCTCTCCCGGTGATACGACCTTGTCTGGGAAGAACTTTCCTGTAGACACAGATGCGGGATCAGCTTACCCTTGACAAATCCAAACCTTAACCGTTAGATATTTTTTACGGGTAACTTCATCCAACTGAATGGGAGTTTTGAGGAGTATTTTTCTCCGCTCTGCTGATGAGTATTTGTCTCTGTTAATACATGAGTAATAAAGGCCTAGTTCATAAATTTTGTGAAAAAATACATATTCTATTAGTCAGCTTGACGAGAAAGAAATAGCATATTCCAAACAGACTATGGGACAGTTATGGGACGATAGATCCCAATAGGCCTAGACTAAATAAATAAAACATTCAAAAGCAACGAGTCTGATGCAACAGATCAGAACGTTTAGCTTAAAATGTTAATAAACTACTATTATTTCACATTATAAGAGCAGCAATGTGCACAAGGCAGCAGGCTACGTGTGAATATTCTTTCCATAATGCAATTAGCGGGAAAACACTGCTATCAAAAGCACACCGTACATGCGAGCGGTTTCATGTGACAGAGATTAAAATACCCGTTAGAAATTTTGAAAGAGGGAAGATCTAATATGCAACAACTAGCACGGATTGCTGTTCTTACAACGATTGTGCCTTTGGCTATTGACCAAAGAAAGAAAGTTAATATAAATTAATTTCCTCCACGGACATGGTCTGATTTTGACTAGGCTACTTTAAAGCAAGGTAAGACATGCCTCGTAATATGTAGTAAAACGTTCAGGTTTTGGCGCTGATGAAGCCAGCCTTCCGTTGCCTAGGCGTTTGCTGTTTGAGATGCTGTAGCAGCAGCTCTCACGCTGTCAGACATATTTTCCGCTGAAAGGCTCTGTATTGTGTACGTGTGTGATAAATAAGATACATAACAAATATACTGTACACATGCGTCAATTTAATTCCACTAAATTAGGCAAATGAACCTACAAACTGATAAGGATGACCAGCCAAACTCGTATTTCCACCAATTAATAGTTTAAAAAGCATTATTTCGGGATGGAATTTTTTATTCTTCTCTCCGACAATTTTATTTATTGGCTTTTCAATGTTTTTATCGGCCAAAATCCGGCTATTACTGGCTAACGGAAACTGTGTGTTCACAGGTACATCTCTCTCTCTCTCGCTCTGTCTGACTATAAAGACTTTCACGGGTACATCTCTCCATCTCTGTCTGATTATAAAGACTTTCATGGGTACATCTCTCTGTCTCTGTCTGATTATAAAGACTTTCACAGGTACATCTCTCTGTCTCGGTCTGATTATAAAAACTTTCACAAGTACATCTCTCTGTCTCCGTCTGACTATAAAGACTTTCACTGGTACATCTCTCTGTCTGATTATAAAGACTTTCACGGGTACATCTCTCGGTCTGAATATAAAGACTTTCACAGGTACATCTCTCTGTTTCCGTCTGATTATAAACTTTCACAGGTACATCTCTCTGTCTCCGTCTGATTATAAAGACTTTCACGGGTACATCTCTCGGTCTGATTATAAAGACTTTCACAGGTACATCTCTCTGTTTCCGTCTGATTATAGACTTTCACAGGTACATCTCTCTGTCTGATTATAAAGACTTTCACATGTACATATCTCTGTTTCCGTCTGATTATAGACTTTCACAGGTACATCTCTCTGTCTGATTATAAAGACTTTCACAGGTACATCTCTCTCTCTGTCTGATTATAGACTTTCACAGGTGCATCTCTCTGGCTCTGTCTGATTATAAAGACTTTCACAGGTACATCTTTCTCTCTCGGTCTAAAGAAAAATATACTCTAATCTGAAAAGAGCATAGGCCCATGAGGCGGTGTGTGTGTGTGTGTGTGTGTGTGTGCAAACCACAGTGAAAGAAACCTTAAGCCTAACAGTGAAACTTCACTTTAATGAACACCTTTAGCCTATCCTTGGCTCAAGCTCTTTTGAATTGTGAAGTTTCCATTGTAAGCCAACTAAAAAAAACGGATTATTTGGAAACCTTTTACAAAACATGACAGTGAGTAAGTAGTCTCTATATTGACTATCAATGTCTCACTATGGTTTTGTAAAGTCAGCATTATTGCATCACAGAATCATCATTCAAAACGATTGTCTGGATCCTGGATGCTGATTGGTTGATAGCAGAGAGTTATTCACCGCAATCCCCGGGTAATTTAACTGTTCCATTAGATTTATCAATGCACATCCACTGTCCCACCGCCCAGCTAGGCAAATCATAAACTTAATATCCCCTGGAAAAAGCGTCTAGACAATATTTCCCCATGCTACTTGCCTAACATTTGGTTTGCAACAGTTGGAGTTTGTCTAAACCTTTCCTGTGGAACAATGTTGCATGTTTTTGGGCAATCTCCACCGTGCCATGCATATGAACGTTACGAAACTGACAGCTTCTCTGAGCCAGGCAAATTCATTTTATCAGAATAAGTATAATGGATATATCCAAAGAAATGGCAATGAAACCGAAGGTAAAATAAACAAAAATGCACATAGTTTGCTGTCATTTCAGCTGCTTGATGAGATTGTGTGTTCGCTTTAGTTGGCTAGCTAGCAAAGTAGAAGTAGCTAGCCTCCATAGCAAAATGTTTTACTTAGAACGTCCATGAAATTGGAATGGACGACCACCCCATTTGGCTAGCAACTTCAGAATCTCAGAACTAACGACTAGACTATATTGTATGGTGGAAGGATGACATAAAACAAATATACTAATTAAAATTAAGTTTTTAATGGAAACATGTCATGAATATTTTTTCAAATGCTGGCAACCATTTTATAAAAGCAATAAGGCCCTCAAAACCAGGAATTATTGTGAATAACACCCTCCTAAGAGCTGTTTTGCCGGCCCTTGGCTTCGCCTCGGAAGTTATTCACACGATAATTCCCGTGTTCTCATTACTTATCTTTTAATTATAACAGCTTTATTACATTTTCAGCAGATTATCGTTTCCTTTTAAAACCCGTTTTATTTCAAATAAATTTGGCCTTGAATGTCAGAGAATCAATCGTTCTATTTCAGTTAAACTTGGTGCATGAAGGTTATTCAAGGTATAACAACACTCCTAGCTCTTGTCAGAGTAATGCATCTATTCTGTAATATTATTCACCAGCTGAAACCTCTTCACATAAGATGACTCGATAGCAACACACATATGCATAGGTGCACGCACAAAGACGCACGCACACACGGACACACACAGACGGATCCATCTTCTGAAGAGTGGCTATCTCACAGGGCAGACTGGGGTCTAAGAACCTCTTTACAGTCTATTGACATTTACATCGATCTGCCTCTCCTTCTCTACCTCCATTATCACTGAGTCCTTTCACTCTGGCCATCAGGCCACAGACAACCCCTAGCTCCTTAAACACTTCTTCAAGATCCCTGTCACTGAGCATTTAAGGAGCTAGGGGTTGATTTGGTACTAGGCTTCTCTGTCTGTGTGAATGGGTCCAATTAGACCTGTATTTTGTATACAGTTGGTTTAATTCAAGATGTTTAACATTAGAGCAGTCGTATAATTGCCTTAGAACTTCTGGTGCCAATATGGCTCACATCAATGTCTAAACTCAAATGGAGTTAGCCAGAGAGGGTATGTCTGTGGCCTGATGGCCTGAGTGAAAGGATTCAGTGAGGCCTGGTCCTAAGTCAACCCCAAGCCCTGGACACTTCTCCTAGATCCCTTTTACAGAGCCCACTCCAGAGAGAGCGAGAAAACAGACTAGGCCAGACAACTGCAGGTAGAGACAGGACCACCCTTAAGCCCCCGAGTCAGGTTAGTGTTTGAAAGGAAAGGGTAAGAGCTCTTCTCTCTCCCTCCCTCTATCTTCTCCTTATCTGTCAGGCCCTGCAGGTCTTTCCAACTTCTCCGTTTCCCTGTATCCCATCTGCAGTACATTAGTTTATTCCCCCAGCTCTGCTTCTCTGTGTTGGTCCTGCTCCTCCAGCTCTCTGTCTCCTCAGCCATCTGCTAAACTGGAGAGAACGGCTTGTATTGACAACCTAGGCCATTAGCAGAAGTGAAATACATGCATAGTAAGGCAGTTAGAGTTCATCTAAGCCTAATCTCAGCTGGCCAGAGAACACTTCAGACAAACACAGACACTCTGGATTAAATATGATGTGCTTGACAAAGACAAAGAGCTCAACTTGAGAACACTCTGTGGCAAGTGAGGGGATAGCCAGAGAGAAAGAGAGGGAGAAGCATAGAGAGAGAGAGAAAGAGAGGGAGAAGCATAGAGAGAGAGAGAGAGAGAGAGAGAGAGAGAGAGAGAGAGAGAGAGAGAGAGAGAGAGAGAGAGAGAGAGAGAGAGAGAGAGAGAGAGAGAGAGAGAGAGAGAGAGAGAGAGAGAGAGAGAGAGAGAGAGAGAGAGAGAGAGAGAGAGAGAGAGAGAGAGAGAGAGAGAGAGAGAGAGAGAGAGAGAGAGAGAGAGAGAGAGAGAGAGAGAGAGAGAGAGAACAACATATTACCTGGCTCCGACTATCAGTTCGTTCTGGCTGGGGTCAAAGGTTAGCTGGGAGTAATCCACCGTGCCCTCAGCCCGGAACCTGTGGATCCACGGCTCCATATCTGCCAATCAATGTAGAGAAAGATACACCGTAATCAATGAAACAGGAGGAAAAGAGATCAGAGAAAAAAGGGGTGGATAAAGAGTTTAGCCAATAGCCACAGTATGTAATAAAGTGATGTATATTATATTGTCTTTGTGTGTATCGTTCTGTATTGTGATTTTATGAAAACGAATGTTTCTTGCCTGGTGATGTTACACACTCCCTTGCAAAATAGGTTCAAACCAGAGGGGAGTTCCTGGTAGAATGAATATTAAGTCAAAAAAAGCCTTCCAAGGAGACCTAATGTACCCTATATCCTGTGCGTCTCCAGATAGCTGTAGTCTATCTCAAGGGCACAGAAGTACAGTGTCCCACCTGGGCTTTCAACCAAATGCCTTCCACTCCATTTACTAAACCATTACTGCAGCTAGCAGGAACTAATGCATACAGTACATAGTGTGTGAGAGGAGGAGGGCTGTTTGTGTGTGTTTGTGTATGTGTGGGGGGGATTGTGTGTGTGCATGCCTGTCTGAATCCAAGGTCCTTCTAAAGTGAATCTGAGACGGATGCATCTCATGTTTGTCAGTGCCTTGACCTTGGCCCTGAACCCAGAGATTCCCTCACGGTACATTAGACACACACACACACACACACACACACACACACACACACACACACACACACACACACACACACACACACACACACACACACACACACACACACACACACACACACACACACACACACACACACAAAATACGTCAAACCCCAGACACACAGAGACAGATCACCCTCAACACGCCTGTCTCCATGGCGCCCAACCCATTAGCCCTTGACCAATAGAATCAAATATTCCTGTCGGGTTGCTGGGCGATTAGTGTCAGGCCCCTACTGTCCTGTAATCTGATAGGTAGTGAGTCAATAGTTAAGGCTATGGACTAGGAGTAAATGTACCATAACCCCTGATCTAGGGTCAGATATTGTCCAATCCCCTCATAGCTAAGGTAAGCATTGGAGAGAAGATAATCTGATTCTAGGTCTGTGTGTCACGCCTGCTCCCGCTCTCCCTCCTGCCCAGCACAACACTCCTGCCACCATCATTACGCACACCTGCTACCCTCGTCACGCGCATCAGCAATTCATTGCACTCACCTGGACTCAATGACCTGTGTAATTTCCTCCCCTGTATCTGTCTGTTCCCCAGCTCTGTTCCCCACTTCAGCATTAATTGTCTTTTGTCATTTTGTTGCCCGGTTCTGATGCTGTTCCTGTCCTGTTCTATGTCTGTGCTAAATTAAACGTTATTTTCTCCCTACCTAATTCTCTACTCCAGCGTCAGTTCTTACACTGTGGTTAGGGCAGGTTCTTCTCCGGGCGTTTGTTTCCTCTCACTCAGCACATAACCTGCTCTGTAGTCACAATAACATATCACTACACACTGATACTAGACATTATTCTATTCTAATAATCCCCGTTTGAAACTGCTAGCAGTATGTCTTATGTTCATCTAAGTACAGTATTTCTAAATATCTGGTGCCACTGTGGCTCAGGGATTTCAAAACACTTTTCATGGTAGAGAATGAAGCCATTTTAGGGCAATTACTGTGGTGGATATTATGTTGTCATCTGTCTATACCTGTCCTGTATTATATCTAATATGGGGTAGGCCTGGCACTGATCGAATACAGCTAGGGTTGGAGTGAAAACTCACCGTGAAAAACTTTGAGTCAAAAATGTGAAACACCTGTCAGAAGACATCTTGAAATGAAACCACAGTCTCCCTTCACTGCATCAAACCAACAATCCATTGTTTACTTCTGTCAAGCCAAAGCATTCAACCCAATACAACAGGGAGTCTCTGCCTGCCGGCCTGCCTTCCTGTGAGTCACTGCTAGGAGCTACGCACTAAAAAATACAGCACTGACTCTACCTCCTTGTCAAACTGCAGGAGCACAGAACACTATCATAGCACATTCATTTCTCCTAACATGATGGCATCACTGCTAACAAAGACATTCCTTGCCTCTTCCTTCCACTCTCCAGGGTCTAAAATATTAATGAGAATGAGCACCAGTTAAACTGGGAGGAGGAAACTTTCAACTCGCAGACCCAAAGCTAATACATTTTCATTAGCCTGGGTGAAATAAATATTGTGGAGAGATCACGACAAATTCCGCCCTAAGATTTGGCTGTGGTTAATGGCTTGTTCCCCTCTAATTCTACAGGGGGACGGGAGTTTGGGATGCGCCTCTCTGGTGCCGGTGACAGGCTAGTTTTTCATACCGGGGGGAAGCATTCAGAGCATACAAATGTGGCAACGACACCATCAGAGGGAAACCAAGGCTTCAGTTACCCAGTGTTTCCCCCATAAATCATGCTGAGATCCCACCGGGGTATAGCCCCACTCAGGTCCCGCTCAGAGGGGGAGGCAGAGAGGGGGTTTAAGTGAATACAACGCCCACAACACGGAGGATTTATGTGTTTTATGACGAGGTGAAGGGCTCATAAACATTCATAAGCATTGATAAGCATTCATAACCAGAGCAGATGTGCTATCCTGGGCTCTAATGAGAAAGACCAGACTAATGTTGGAGAATGGCAGCAGGACATTATGGTTTGGTAGAGCGTTGAGTGATCTTGGTAGAATACTAGAAAGTTCTATGGAACATTGAGTGATTTGGTGGATTACCTCAGGGCTTCAGTATAACATTGGTATGTTTTGTAAGGCTCTAGGGGAGTAGCAATAGCTCCCTTAGGAGCATTATATTACAGTTGAACCTCAAATTAACTCTGACCTTGACCTCTACAAAAGGAACCAATGGGATTTAAAGAACTTCTTCACTAAACAAGATGTGGTTGAAAAAAATAGCCCATTTAAACAGTAGAACGTCTGGGCCTCAAGGGACCCCTCCCCCTTCAAGCATTCTGACTGCACCATTCTAACACTGTAATTAATACATTTCATGCGATCGCAAAAAATAATCATTTGGTTGTGTTTATGAAGACCTTGGGTAACAATTTTTTTTTTAAATAGTATTTTCATTCACTTGTTTTTGTAGGCTATAAGTAAAAATATAAAACACAAAAAACACAAATTCAAGTGTTCAATACATTTTATTTGTGGGGTGGGTTTGTTACAACTAGGGAACAGAAGGCATGTGTGTTGGAACACGTTAACAGCTTCTTTTCATAATGACAAAATGAAATAAAGACCCCAACCACCAAGATGCGTGGTCAGCAAGACATACGGTCAGCAAGACATACGGTCAGCAAGACATACGGTCAGCAAGACATACGGTCAGCAAGACATACTGTCAGCAAGACATACGGTCAGCAAGACATACGGTCAGCAAGACATACTGTCAGCAAGACATACGGTCAGCAAGACATATGGTCAGCAAGACATACGGTCAGCAAGACATACGGTCAGCAAGACATACGGTCAGCAAGACATACTGTCAGCAAGACATACGGTCAGCAAGACATACGGTCAGCAAGACATACGGTCAGCAAGACATACGGTCAGCAAGCGGTGTGGTCAGCAAGACATACGGTCAGCAAGACATATGGTCAGCAAGACATACGGTCAGCAAGACGAGTGGTCAGCAAGACATACGGTCAGCAAGACGAGCGATCAGCAAGACATACGGTCAGCAAGAGGTGTGGTCAGCAAGACATACGGTCAGCAAGACATACGGTCAGCAAGACATACGGTCAGCAAGACATATGGTCAGCAAGACGAGTGGTCAGCAAGACATACGGTCAGCAAGACGAGTGGTCAGCAAGACATACGGTCAGCAAGACATACGGTCAGCAAGACATACTGTCAGCAAGACATACGGTCAGCAAGACGAGTGGTCAGCAAGACATACGGTCAGCAAGACATACGGTCAGCAAGACATATGGTCAGCAAGACATACGGTCAGCAAGACATACGGTCAGCAAGACATATGGTCAGCAAGACGAGTGGTCATCAAGACATACGGTCAGCAAGACATACTGTCAGCAAGACATACGGTCAGCAAGACATACGGTCAGCAAGCGGTGTGGTCAGCAAGACATACGGTCAGCAAGACATATGGTCAGCAAGACATACGGTCAGCAAGACGAGTGGTCAGCAAGACATACGGTCAGCAAGACGAGCGATCAGCAAGACATACGGTCAGCAAGAGGTGTGGTCAGCAAGACATACGGTCAGCAAGACATACGGTCAGCAAGACATACGGTCAGCAAGACATATGGTCAGCAAGACGAGTGGTCAGCAAGACATACGGTCAGCAAGACGAGTGGTCAGCAAGACATACGGTCAGCAAGACATACGGTCAGCAAGACATACGGTCAGCAAGACATACGGTCAGCAAGACATATGGTCAGCAAGACGAGTGGTCAGCAAGACATACGGTCAGCAAGACGAGTGGTCAGCAAGACATACTGTCAGCAAGACATACGGTCAGCAAGACGAGTGGTCAGCAAGACATACGGTCAGCAAGACGAGTGGTCAGCAAGACATACGGTCAGCAAGACATATGGCCAGCAAGACATACGGTCAGCAAGACATACGGTCAGCAAGACATACGGTCAGCAAGACATACTGTCAGCAAGACATACGGTCAGCAAGACATACTGTCAGCAAGACATACGGTCAGCAAGACATACTGTCAGCAAGACATACTGTCAGCAAGACATACGGTCAGCAAGACATACGGTCAGCAAGACATACGGTCAGCAAGAGGTGTGGTCAGCAAGACATACGGTCAGCAAGACATACGGTCAGCAAGACATACTGTCAGCAAGACATACTGTCAGCAAGACATACGGTCAGCAAGACATACGGTCAGCAAGAGGTGTGGTCAGCAAGACATACGGTCAGCAAGACATACTGTCAGCAAGAGGTGTGGTCAGCAAGACATACTGTCAGCAAGAGGTGTGGTCAGCAAGACATACGGTCAGCAAGACATACTGTCAGCAAGACATACGGTCAGCAAGACATACTGTCAGCAAGACATACTGTCAGCAAGACATACGGTCAGCAAGACATACTGTCAGCAAGACATACGGTCAGCAAGACATACGGTCAGCAAGACATACGGTCAGCAAGACATACGGTCAGCAAGAGGTGTGGTCAGCAAGACATACGGTCAGCAAGACATATGGTCAGCAAGACGAGTGGTCAGCAAGACATACGGTCAGCAAGACGAGCGGTCAGCAAGACGAGCGGTCAGCAAGAGGAGCGGTCAGCAAGAGGAGCGGTCAGCAAGACGAGCGGTCAGCAAGAGGAGCGGTCAGCAAGACGAGTGGTCAGCAAGACATACTGTCAGCAAGACATACGGTCAGCAAGACATACTGTCAGCAAGACATACTGTCAGCAAGACATACGGTCAGCAAGACGAGTGGTCAGCAAGACATACGGTCAGCAAGACATACGGTCAGCAAGACATACGGTCAGCAAGACATACGGTCAGCAAGACATATGGTCAGCAAGACGAGTGGTCAGCAAGACATACGGTCAGCAAGACGAGTGGTCAGCAAGACATACTGTCAGCAAGACATACGGTCAGCAAGACATACGGTCAGCAAGACATACTGTCAGCAAGAGGTGTGGTCAGCAAGACATACGGTCAGCAAGACATACTGTCAGCAAGACATACGGTCAGCAAGACATACTGTCAGCAAGACATACTGTCAGCAAGACATACGGTCAGCAAGACATACTGTCAGCAAGACATACGGTCAGCAAGACATACGGTCAGCAAGACATACGGTCAGCAAGACATACGGTCAGCAAGAGGTGTGGTCAGCAAGACATACGGTCAGCAAGACATATGGTCAGCAAGACGAGTGGTCAGCAAGACATACGGTCAGCAAGACGAGCGGTCAGCAAGACGAGCGGTCAGCAAGAGGAGCGGTCAGCAAGAGGAGCGGTCAGCAAGACGAGCGGTCAGCAAGAGGAGCGGTCAGCAAGACGAGTGGTCAGCAAGACATACTGTCAGCAAGACATACGGTCAGCAAGACATACTGTCAGCAAGACATACTGTCAGCAAGACATACGGTCAGCAAGACATACGGTCAGCAAGAGGTGTGGTCAGCAAGACATACGGTCAGCAAGACATACGGTCAGCAAGAGGTGTGGTCAGCAAGACATACGGTCAGCAAGACATACGGTCAGCAAGACATACTGTCAGCAAGAGGTGTGGTCAGCAAGACATACGGTCAGCAAGAGGTGTGGTCAGCAAGACATACGGTCAGCAAGACATACTGTCAGCAAGACATACTGTCAGCAAGACATACGGTCAGCAAGACATACTGTCAGCAAGACATACGGTCAGCAAGACATACGGTCAGCAAGACATACGGTCAGCAAGAGGTGTGGTCAGCAAGACATACGGTCAGCAAGACATATGGTCAGCAAGACGAGTGGTCAGCAAGACATACGGTCAGCAAGACGAGCGGTCAGCAAGACGAGCGGTCAGCAAGAGGAGCGGTCAGCAAGAGGAGCGGTCAGCAAGACGAGTGGTCAGCAAGACATACGGTCAGCAAGACATACGGTCAGCAAGACGAGCGATCAGCAAGACATACGGTCAGCAAGAGGTGTGGTCAGCAAGACATACGGTCAGCAAGACATATGGTCAGCAAGACGAGCGGTCAGCAAGACGAGCGGTCAGCAAGAGGAGCGGTCAGCAAGACGAGTGGTCAGCAAGAGGAGCGGTCAGCAAGACATACGGTCAGCAAGACATATGGTCAGCAAGACGAGCGGTCAGCAAGAGGTGTGGTCAGCAAGACATACGGTCAGCAAGACATATGGTCAGCAAGACGAGCGGTCAGCAAGACGAGCGGTCAGCAAGGCAAGAGGAGCGGTCAGCAAGACATACGGTCAGCAAGACATATGGTCAGCAAGACGAGCGGTCAGCAAGACATATGGTCAGCAAGACATACGGTCAGCAAGACATATGGTCAGCAAGACGAGCGGTCAGCAAGAGGTGTGGTCAGCAAGACATACGGTCAGCAAGACATATGGTCAGCAAGACGAGCGGTCAGCAAGAGGAGCGGTCAGCAAGACGAGTGGTCAGCAAGACGAGCGGTCAGCAAGAGGAGCGGTCAGCAAGACGAGTGGTCAGCAAGAGGAGCGGTCAGCAAGACGAGTGGTCAGCAAGACGAGCGGTCAGCAAGACGAGCGGTCAGCAAGACGAGCGATCTGCAAGACATACGGTCAGCAAGACGAGCGATCTGCAAGACATACGGTCAGCAAGACATACGGTCAGCAAGACATACGGTCAGCAAGACATACTGTCAGCAAGACGAGCGGTCAGCAAGAGGAGCGGTCAGCAAGACGAGTGGTCAGCAAGAGGAGCGGTCAGCAAGACGAGTGGTCAGCAAGACGAGCGGTCAGCAAGACGAGCGGTCAGCAAGTCATACGGTCAGCAAGACGAGCGATCTGCAAGACATACGGTCAGCAAGACATACGGTCAGCAAGACATACGGTCAGCAAGACATACGGTCAGCAAGACATACGGTCAGCAAGACATACTGTCAGCAAGACGAGCGATCAGCAAGACGAGCGGTCAGCAAGACATATGGTCAGCAAGACATACGGTCAGCAAGACATACTGTCAGCAAGACATACGGTCAGCAAGAGGAGCGGTCAGCAAGACATACGGTCAGCAAGACATACGGTCAGCAAGAGGAGCGGTCAGCAAGACATACGGTCAGCAAGACATACGGTCAGCAAGAGGAGCGGTCAGCAAGACATACGGTCAGCAAGACGAGCGGTCAGCAAGACATATGGTCAGCAAGACATACGGTCAGCAAGACATACTGTCAGCAAGACATACGGTCAGCAAGAGGAGCGGTCAGCAAGACATACGGTCAGCAAGACATACGGTCAGCAAGAGGAGCGGTCAGCAAGACATACGATCAGCAAGACATACGGTCAGCAAGACATAGGGTCAGCAAGACGAGCGATCAGCAAGACGAGCGGTCAGCAAGACATATGGTCAGCAAGACGAGCGGTCAAACGATGAAAACATCATGAGCCTAAACATCATCATAAGTGCCAAGTGAACTTGATAAATAGTGAAAATCAGCACAAAAGCAATAGTTGCATTATAATGAATGTGTCGATATGACAGCAGTCAAAAATAGTCAATTATTGTCAGCTATGTGCTTGTGTGCATCTTCACACAACGGCATCAGTTGGATTTCATATAACTCTTATTCCTTGTTCTAGCAATTTACACAATGTTTGTAACTTTCACTTGCTTGTCACACTGTCACACCTTTGTTTGGTTGTAGTGCATAATAGTTTCCGGTTCTCTCTTTCTGGCGTCCCTGTGGTCTTGTCAATGTTCAGCACCGTTGTGGAGTACAACGCCTGCGCCGGTGAGCTCCGTCTACCTTTGTTCACGGTGCCGGCCAATGACAGTGAAGTGAAGAAATTGTACATGGTGACATTTGTCCCCTTGCCAGTGTAAGGTTCCACAAACCTCGTCACCACATTCTCTGTCACTCGCTCACCTGCTGCCCGGTATTGAAAGCCGTTCTGCATGTAAATTACACACGCTCTCACTGTGTAGCCTATTCCAAGTATGGCCAGAGTAGACTGATAAGACTGCTTTTATTTAGTGGACAAAAATAAGGTACATACCATTTTAAGATTAAGATTAGGATGGATCAATACAATAGAATGCCCCCCCTGTTCTTCAATCACAATTGGTGATTACACAATTATGCATCGTTCGCTTCCCCTCGCTCATCAACTCAACCATTCTCCCCAGTCATTCTTACTTAATTTATTTAATCTGATTTTATACGTGTGAAATTTGTTTCGGTATAGTTTTGAGGCAATTATCGTGGTGATTATCAACTGGGAACTGCACTTTCAACTGTTGGGAGAAGGAGGGGCAGTGGGGGAAAACCACTAAAACAATGACACGCCCTGCTAAAACTGGTTACAACTCCAGTTCTGTTTGGGATATTAAGATTCTAACACAGACAGTGTGTTATATCGACTTATTTAGGAAAAGTCAAGAACGGAGAGGGGCAAGACTTTAAAAATGGAAAAAAATTGAGTCATTTTTTCTATTCATGAGCAGTCAAAATGACTGCTTTAGCGGTTCTAGTGTTAAAATATGGTCCCCTGCCTCGCTCTCTCTCCAGGCATTTCTCTAGTCTTTTTCATGTCCTTTCCTTCATGCTTTTAATGCGTGTGCGATAATGTAATCGAATCATTACTGTGCTTGTACCACAGCCGGGTGCATCGGGGGCTTGGCTGCTGATGAGACAGCGTGCACGTGTGTGTGTGTTTATGTGTGTGTGTGTGTGTGTGTGTTTATGTGTGTTTGTGTGTGTGTTTATATGTGTGTGTGTGTGTGTGTTTTTATGTGTGTGTGTGTGTGTGTGTGTGTGTGTGTGTGTGTGTGTGTGTGTGTGTGTGTGTGTGTGTGTGTTTATGTGTGTGTGTGTGTGTGTTTATATATGTGTGTGTGTGTGTGTGTGTTTATATGTGTGTGTGTGTGTGTGTGTGTGTGTGTGTGTGTGTGTGTGTGTTTATGTGTGTGTGTGTGTGTGTGTGTGTTTATATATGTGTGTGTGTGTGTGTGTGTGTGTGTGTGTGTGTGTGTGTGTGTGTGTGTGTGTGTGTGTGTGTGTGTGTGTGTGTGTGTGTGTGTGTGTGTGTGTGTACGGTTTGGGAAAAGAACTCTGAGAACGCGGCCAGTTCTGCCATGGCAAAGAGCCAAGCCGAAACCGGCACACTCCCCTCCCCCTTCCCTTCCTCCTCCTTTCTATCCCTCCTTTCCAAACTAGATCTTTGCCTTTTTCCTTCTCCATCACTCTTTCCAGGTTTGTTATTCTGGGTTTTGAAACAGAGCGGTTGACACACAATGACAAAGTGACAGACTATATAAATATTTACACCCTAGCTTCAGAAACTAGGGCAGTGTTCAGTCTCAGAGTGCTCAAACTGTATAAAGAACAACCTGACCTGAAACAATAGGCACATGTGGAAACAACCGGGACTAGAATACTGCAGGTTTCTAGGAGTAAATCGGGGGTCGTTAAGGGTATAAATGGAGTACCTGCGTATATATTACATTTAAATTCAGCCTGACAAGATGTGTCCAACTGGGGAAACTGGGGCGTGTTTGCTGTCCCATGTGGTAAAGGGAAAATGTGAAATTACAACTATTTTGTGAAGAAAACCTTAAAGATGCACTGCAGAGGGTGAATCCTGACAGACAAACCGCAACAAAACAGTTCAATGCATCATGCACTTCAGAGCGAAACCGTTTAAAGGAAGAAAAAAAGGAACATTTAACAAGATGACCTCATGACCTCTGTGTGCCACATGGGAAAAAGAAACACAACTGTAACTTAAGACTTAAAGAAAACACATGAAGGTTGAGGCAGGGTGGACTACATTTCATTTCCTGTGTCAGTATTCAAATGCAGCATTGTGGGAAGTTTGGCCGTAAATAGAATGCACTGATGCTTAAGAATGTAGCAAGTTGGTCTCGCAATGGACTTAGTGGGCTGTAAAAAATATTCCCCATGGACCAATTAAATCGCCCTGGTCTCCAACGCGATTTGTTTATTTTCTCTTTTGGAAAGTCTTACACACACACACACACACACACACACACACACACACACACACACACACACACACACACACACACACACACACACACACACACACACACACACACACACACACACACACACACACACACACACACACACACACACACACACACACACACACACACACTCTAACAATGTGTTATTCTTTGAGGGGTGATAAAAGTGAAAGTCTATACACCGCTGTTAAACAGACACGTCTTCTCAGATCCTCCGAGACGAGACCTTGAATGGTGTTGAGATGACACTGTTTACTGCACACGTTTTAACTATCTTCCATAACTTCAACATCCGCCAAGGAACACTCATTAAACATATAACTTCAATAATATATCTCTGGAGGTTAGGACTGCTGATTGACTCATAAACCCACACGTGTTCCACAAGAATGAACTGTGTTTTAGAACATTTCTTTTCTGATAGAGGATACATTTTTGTTTAAAGTCTGATTTCATCATGGTTGACATTAAGAAGTCATTTCTGAAAGGTTCCTTGCAGAATCAGAAGTTCAATGACTAGTTAGAAGTTCTAAATTATGTCTGTCACTTTTGAGCTACGTAGCTTCAAAATCCTTCTCGCTATAAAACATTTTTCTTGGAAAGAAAACTGCACTCAGAATGACAAAGGAATGGACCATTTCTATAATTCAGCCTTTGAAAATATCACAAGGAAGTATTGCTGTACAGTAGCAGTTATTTTGGCTGAGCAAAGAGCCAAGTCAGAAAATCACCACCCTTTAGGGTTGAGTCTTTCATGTGTGTTAGAGTGGCACACCCTGCTCTGAGCAACCCACAGGCACCAGACCAGACAAAACACAACAGTAGAATACAGTGTGTCACTGGAACAGCTTTAGTGCCATTTCCATCAAACCCACTAACCAGATTCCCAGGATAAGTTATTTTCAAACAATCCCAGAAATCCGGTTTTCGCTTTAGATTGAATTGGAGACATGGAAGACATGGGAGTATAGCGAGGCCCACCACGGCTAGCCCAGTCAGTGTGTGTCCACCATAAGAAAACGCCTGACTCTCCAGGGAGTTTTATTTATATTATATTGATATATTTTCATATTTATGTTTGAGGTCTTTGCAGTTCTTCCCACTCTTTGGAGGACCTGGGGACCTCCCTCCTAACTTTAGACCTCAGCCGGACATGGCGTATACAGCATATAGAGAGCAGTGTGTGTGTGTGTGTTTGTGTGTGTGTGTGTGTGTGTGCGCTGTTCTATTATACTACATATTATAAACTGGGTGGAATGCTGAATGCTGATTGGCTGACAGCCGTGGTATATCAGACCGTATACCCTGGGTATGACAAAACATTACTTTTTACTGCTCTACTTACGTTGGTAACCAGTTTATAATAGCAATAAGGTGTTTATGGTATATGGCCAATATACCATAGCTAAGGGCTGTATCCAGGCACTCAGCGTTGCATCGGGGTTAAGAATAGCCCTCAACCGTGGTATATTGGCCATATACCACACCCCCCCCCGGGCCTTATTGCTTAATTATATTACATTTAGAGACATTTCCTCCCACCTCTCCATTTCCCCCTCCCCTCTTCTCCTCTACAGTCTCCTCTCTTCTCCTCTTCCCCTCCCCTCTTCTCCTCTATCCCTCCCCTCTTTTCCTCTACAGACCCCCCTCTTCTCCCCTACCCCCTCCTCTACCCCCTCTTCTCCTCTACAGACTCCCCTCTTCTCCTCTACCCTCTCCCCTCCTCTACCCCCTCCCCTCTTCCCCCTCCCCTCTTCTCTTCTTCCCCCTCTACAGACCCCCCTCTTCTCCTCTACCCTCTCCCCTCCTCTACAGACTCCTCTTTTCTCCTCTACCCCGCCCCCCTCCCCTAACCCAACCCCTCCCCCCTCCCCTCTTCTACCCCATCCGCTCTTCTCCTCTACCCGATCCCCTCGCCTCTTCTCCCCCATCCTCTACCCCCTCCCCTCTACCCCTTCCCCTCCCCTCTTCTCCTCTACCCCATCTCCTCCCCATCTCCTCCCCATCCCCTCCCCTCCTCTACCCTGCCCCCTCCCCCCTCCCCCCTCTTCTCCTCTACCCCACCCCCTCTTCTCCTCTACCCGATCCCCTCGCCTCTTCTCCCCCATCCTCTACCCCCTCCCCTCTACCCCTTCCCCTCCCCTCTTCTCCTCTACCCCATCTCCTCCCCATCTCCTCCCCTCCTCTACCCCATCCCCTCCCCTCCTCTACCCTGCCCCCTCCCCCCTCTTCTCCTCTACCCCACCCCCTCTTCTCCTCTACCCCCTCCCCTCTTCCCCCTCTACCCCTTCCCCTCCCCTCTTTTCCTTAACACCCTCCCCTCCTCTACAGACTCCCCTCCCCTCCTCTACCCCTTCCCATCCCCTCTTCTCCTCTACCCTGCCCCCCCTTCTCCTCTACCTCCTCCCCTCCTTCCCTCTACCTCCTCCCCTCTTCTCCTCTACCCCCTCCCTTCTTCCCCCTCCCCTCTTCTCATCTTCCCCCTCTACAGACCCCCCTCTTCTCCTCTACCCTCTCCCTTCCTCTACAGACTCCTCTTTTCTCCTCTACCCCGCCCCCCGCCCCCCTCCCCTACCCCAAACCCTCCCCCCCCTCCCCTCTTCTCCCTCCCCTCTTCTCCTCTACCCCCTCCCCTCTTCCCCCTCCCCTCTTCTCTTCTTCCCCCTCTACAGACCCCCCTCTTCTCCTCTACCCTCTCCCCTCCTCTACAGACTCCTCTTTTCTCCTCTACCCCATCTCCTCCCCATCTCCTCCCCATCCCCTCCCCTCCTCTACCCTGCCCCCTCCCCCCTCCCCCCTCTTCTCCTCTACCCCACCCCCTCTTCTCCTCTACCCGATCCCCTCGCCTCTTCTCCCCCATCCTCTACCCCCTCCCCTCTACCCCTTCCCCTCCCCTCTTCTCCTCTACCCCATCTCCTCCCCATCTCCTCCCCTCCTCTACCCCATCCCCTCCCCTCCTCTACCCTGCCCCCTCCCCCCTCTTCTCCTCTACCCCACCCCCTCTTCTCCTCTACCCCCTCCCCTCTTCCCCCTCTACCCCTTCCCCTCCCCTCTTTTCCTTAACACCCTCCCCTCCTCTACAGACTCCCCTCCCCTCCTCTACCCCTTCCCATCCCCTCTTCTCCTCTACCCTGCCCCCCCTTCTCCTCTACCTCCTCCCCTCCTTCCCTCTACCTCCTCCCCTCTTCTCCTCTACCCCCTCCCTTCTTCCCCCTCCCCTCTTCTCATCTTCCCCCTCTACAGACCCCCCTCTTCTCCTCTACCCTCTCCCTTCCTCTACAGACTCCTCTTTTCTCCTCTACCCCGCCCCCCGCCCCCCTCCCCTACCCCAAACCCTCCCCCCCTCCCCTCTTCTCCCTCCCCTCTTCTCCTCTACCCCCTCCCCTCTTCCCCCTCCCCTCTTCTCTTCTTCCCCCTCTACAGACCCCCCTCTTCTCCTCTACCCTCTCCCCTCCTCTACAGACTCCTCTTTTCTCCTCTACCCCGCCCCCCTCCCCTAACCCAACCCCTCCCCCCTCCCCTCTTCTACCCCATCCGCTCTTCTCCTCTACCCGATCCCCTCGCCTCTTCTCCCCCATCCTCTACCCCCCTCCCCTCTACCCCTTCCCCTCCCCTCTTCTCCTCTACCCCATCTCCTCCCCATCTCCTCCCCATCCCCTCCCCTCCTCTACCCTGCCCCCTCCCCCCTCCCCCCTCTTCTCCTCTACCCCACCCCCTCTTCTCCTCTACCCGATCCCCTCGCCTCTTCTCCCCCATCCTCTACCCCCTCCCCTCTACCCCTTCCCCTCCCCTCTTCTCCTCTACCCCATCTCCTCCCCATCTCCGCCCCTCCTCTACCCCATCCCCTCCCCTCCTCTACCCTGCCCCCTCCCCCCTCTTCTCTTCTACCCCACCCCCTCTTCTCCTCTACCCCCTCCCCTCTCTACCCCTTCCCCTCCCCTCTTTTCCTTAACACCCTCCCCTCCTCTACAGACTCCCCTCCCCTCCTCTACCCCTTCCCATCCCCTCTTCTCCTCTACCCTGCCCCCCCTTCTCCTCTACCTCCTCCCCTCCTTCCCTCTACCTCCTCCCCTCTTCTCCTCTACCCCCTCCCTTCTTCCCCCTCCCCTCTTCTCATCTTCCCCCTCTACAGACCCCCCTCTTCTCCTCTACCCTCTCCCTTCCTCTACAGACTCCTCTTTTCTCCTCTACCCCCGCCCCCCGCCCCCCTCCCCTACCCCAAACCCTCCCCCCCTCCCCTCTTCTCCCTCCCCTCTTCTCCTCTACCCCCCTCCCCACTTCTCCTCTACCCCCTCCCCTCTTCTCCTCTACCCCCTCCCCTCTTCTCATGTACCCCCCCTCCCCTCTACCCCCTCCCCTCTTCTCATCTCTATTTGTGTTCAGTGTTCATATCTAATTAGTAACCTAACTGTCTCCATACTTTATTAACACCACTGCATTTGACATGACTTCAGCAGGCACTGAGTGTCTGGACTGGAACATTAGGGAACACAAACTGTTGACCTCAGGTGACAATGCTAGTGTGCGGTTTGGTCACCCCAACTACCACGGAGACTCACAGAGGACAGCAGATAGCATTAGCCAGACCGTTAGTCATCGTCCTCACACTCAATAGAGTGCTGAAGGTAACCCAACTAACCATGAGCTAACAGAGTAGCCTATGGTGTGTGTGTGCGTGTGCGTGTGTGTGTGTGTGTGTGTGTGTGTGTGTGTGTGTGTGTGTGTGTGTGTGTGTGTGTGTGTGTGTGTGTGGTGACCTTGCCCTTTCACTCAATTACACCCTAGACAGAGAGCTGTATGATTAGCTGACAGTCTCAGCTAGGATGGAATGGGCGCAGTGGCATTTGGCTGGTATGTTGTTAGTGGAGAGAACTGAATTCATTTCTATACATGTTTTCGTCTGGTGAAGTTTTACACTATTATTTATGGCTGAACTGCGCCATAAAATATGTTATTAGATTACAGGAAACACTGAGAAACAAAATATGAACTTCCACAACGGAAAGGGAATGAGTGTGTGCATGACTGTGAGTGTGTGAGTGAGTGTGTGTGTGTGTGTGTGTGTGTGTGTGACCTACCTGTGTGTGAGATGAGGGGGTGTTCTGCCCGGTGACAGGGCGACTCAGGCAGCAGCACCGGCCCTCTCCTGCCAACCACGCCCCCAGACCACAGGACCAGCATGCAGTGCAGCAGCAGCACCGCATGCCGGGTAAGGGAGAGGCGACCCACGGGGGGCGGAGCCATGGGAAGGTGGGGCGTCGGTTACTTCCTGTTGGGCCGTGAGCTAATCGCATTAGAGACACGCCTGTAGAGAGAGAGAAGCAACATAAGTTCCTTTAGTTTGCTTGCAAAAAAGGCTTATTGAGGCAGAGAGAAAGACGGAGCTGTGAATTTAAGCTGGTAATAATTGGAACTCTTAAACCACGAGAGAGTGAGGAAGAGACAGAACGAGAGCAGGGGAGAATAAAAGAAAGGAGGAGAGATAACATCAAAGAAAAAGCAGAGAGTGAAGATAGAAAGTGCTAGAGAGCGGAGAAAGGGAGATAAAGAGAGAGATATGGTTCTAGTGTCAGATTCATGCTGAGTTGAGGCAGCTGCTGTCACATTCACCCTGATGGCCCCTGAACTGTAACCTCTGACCCCTAACACATGAATCAGATCTGCATGCCCTCACACAGCATGAGCGTGCGTGTGTGTGTGTACACATGACCTTCGTGTGGGACACACTACTCCTCATGGGGCCCGTTTAAACGTGGATCCCATAAAACACATTCCCTTCTGCTCCAAATGGAACTGTTTAAAGGTACATGCATGGCTATTCCGACTCCATGGTCTTGGCATCGTGTAGAGAAATATGTCTCTTTTGAAGGAAAGCTTGATGGTGGAATGTACGGTGGTCTTGACTTTCTGATGTAAATCACCTGTCAAATACTGCCAGTCAAGACCACTGTCTTCAGCAACTCTTTCCTCCCCTTTTCTATAGAAAGAATATCCTCATGGCTTTTAGCTTGTCTCCCCTTTAGTGAGCATATTTCCTCAACTCTATATAATAAAACTGTCCAAATGTAATTTTTCTTTAGTTAAGTTTTCCTACCCTTTTGGCAGCCTAGTCTACAGTATCTGACAGCTTAAATATAATTTCTCTAAAGGAAGGTTTACCTATTATATCAGAAACTGTCAGGGAGCGTTTAACTTTAGTAATATTTACCCATTCTAGCATTTTTCAGGAGTGATGTTTTCTCCCTTTCTGACAGGCTGCACAGCATTTGTCATAAACATTCAAAGAGGTGGGCAAACCTGCAGTCAATTATCTCAAGGCCTGTATTCATAATGTCAGCACGATCACCAACATGACAATCTGCACATAGACATAGTATTGATTGACTACACGATTCCAAGTCAGATTTACT